>NW_026972419.1:0-269969 GCF_036711695.1 Zophobas morio | reverse complement strand
AGCCCGTAGGGTATCTGATTGGCTTAAAAGTACAAGAAAACACTTCAAAAGTGACGTTTCTGAAGAATTTTAACAGTTTTCTTGTATCTACGAACGCCAGAATGCATAAAATTGACCTAAACGTCTCCTTTTCCTATTCTGAGTCGATTCTGCATGCTTTAAGTGTGTTTGGTGGCTCAGAACCATCAAAAAACGTTGAAATATAGTTCAAATTCAATAAAAATCGACAAAAATACAGTTTCTAGCTAAAATTTGATGGTTTCGTTGCACTTTCCGAGCCCGTTGGGTATCTGATTGGCTTAAAAGTACAAGAAAACACTTCAAAAGTGACGTTTCTGAAGAATTTTAACAGTTTTCTTGTATCTACGAACGCCAGAATGCATAAAATTGACCTAAACGTCTCCTTTTCCTATTCTGAGTCGATTCTGCATGCTTTAAGTGTGTTTGGTGGCTCAGAACCATCAAAAAACGTTGAAATATAGTTCAAATTCAATAAAAATCGACAAAAATACAGTTTCTAGCTAAAATTTGATGGTTTCGTTGCACTTTCCGAGCCCGTAGGGTATCTGATTGGCTTAAAAGTACAAGAAAACACTTCAAAAGTGACGTTTCTGAAGAATTTTAACAGTTTTCTTGTATCTACGAACGCCAGAATGCATAAAATTGACCTAAACGTCTCCTTTTCCTATTCTGAGTCGATTCTGCATGCTTTAAGTGTGTTTGGTGGCTCAGAACCATCAAAAAACGTTGAAATATAGTTCAAATTCAATAAAAATCGACAAAAATACAGTTTCTAGCTAAAATTTGATGGTTTCGTTGCATTTTCCGAGCCCGTAGGGTATCTGATTGGCTTAAAAGTACAAGAAAACACTTCAAAAGTGACGTTTCTGAAGAATTTTAACAGTTTTCTTGTATCTACGAACGCCAGAATGCATAAAATTGACCTAAACGTCTCCTTTTCCTATTCTGAGTCGATTCTGCATGCTTTAAGTGTGTTTGGTGGCTCAGAACCATCAAAAAACGTTGAAATATTGTTCAAATTCAATAAAAATCGACAAAAATACAGTTTCTAGCTAAAATTTGATGGTTTCGTTGCACTTTCCGAGCCCGTAGGGTATCTGATTGGCTTAAAAGTACAAGAAAACACTTCAAAAGTGACGTTTCTGAAGAATTTTAACAGTTTTCTTGTATCTACGAACGCCAGAATGCATAAAATTGACCTAAACGTCTCCTTTTCCTATTCTGAGTCGATTCTGCATGCTTTAAGTGTGTTTGGTGGCTCAGAACCATCAAAAAACGTTGAAATATAGTTCAAATTCAATAAAAATCGACAAAAATACAGTTTCTAGCTAAAATTTGATGGTTTCGTTGCACTTTCCGAGCCCGTAGGGTATCTGATTGGCTTAAAAGTACAAGAAAACACTTCAAAAGTGACGTTTCTGAAGAATTTTAACAGTTTTCTTGTATCTACGAACGCCAGAATGCATAAAATTGACCTAAACGTCTCCTTTTCCTATTCTGAGTCGATTCTGCATGCTTTAAGTGTGTTTGGTGGCTCAGAACCATCAAAAAACGTTGAAATATAGTTCAAATTCAATAAAAATCGACAAAAATACAGTTTCTAGCTAAAATTTGATGGTTTCGTTGCACTTTCCGAGCCCGTAGGGTATCTGATTGTCTTAAAAGTACAAGAAAACACTTCAAAAGTGACGTTTCTGAAGAATTTTAACAGTTTTCTTGTATCTACGAACGCCAGAATGCATAAAATTGACCTAAACGTCTCCTTTTCCTATTCTGAGTCGATTCTGCATGCTTTAAGTGTGTTTGGTGGCTCAGAACCATCAAAAAACGTTGAAATATAGTTCAAATTCAATAAAAATCGACAAAAATACAGTTTCTAGCTAAAATTTGATGGTTTCGTTGCACTTTCCGAGCCCGTAGGGTATCTGATTGGCTTAAAAGTACAAGAAAACACTTCAAAAGTGACGTTTCTGAAGAATTTTAACAGTTTTCTTGTATCTACGAACGCCAGAATGCATAAAATTGACCTAAACGTCTCCTTTTCCTATTCTGAGTCGATTCTGCATGCTTTAAGTGTGTTTGGTGGCTCAGAACCATCAAAAAACGTTGAAATATAGTTCAAATTCAATAAAAATCGACAAAAATACAGTTTCTAGCTAAAATTTGATGGTTTCGTTGCACTTTCCGAGCCCGTAGGGTATCTGATTGGCTTAAAAGTACAAGAAAACACTTCAAAAGTGACGTTTCTGAAGAATTTTAACAGTTTTCTTGTATCTACGAACGCCAGAATGCATAAAATTGACCTAAACGTCTCCTTTTCCTATACTGAGTCGATTCTGCATGCTTTAAGTGTGTTTGGTGGCTCAGAACCATCAAAAAACGTTGAAATATAGTTCAAATTCAATAAAAATCGACAAAAATACAGTTTCTAGCTAAAATTTGATGGTTTCGTTGCACTTTCCGAGCCCATAGGGTATCTGATTGGCTTAAAAGTACAAGAAAACACTTCAAAAGTGACGTTTCTGAAGAATTTTAACAGTGTTCTTGTATCTACGAACGCCAGAATGCATAAAATTGACCTAAACGTCTCCTTTTCCTATTCTGAGTCGATTCTGCATGCTTTAAGTGTGTTTGGTGGCTCAGAACCATCAAAAAACGTTGAAATATAGTTCAAATTCAATAAAAATCGACAAAAATACAGTTTCTAGCTAAAATTTGATGGTTTCGTTGCACTTTCCGAGCCCGTAGGGTATCTGATTGGCTTAAAAGTACAAGAAAACACTTCAAAAGTGACGTTTCTGAAGAATTTTAACAGTTTTCTTGTATCTACGAACGCCAGAATGCATAAAATTGACCTAAACGTCTCCTTTTCCTATTCTGAGTCGATTCTGCATGCTTTAAGTGTGTTTGGTGGCTCAGAACCATCAAAAAACGTTGAAATATAGTTCAAATTCAATAAAAATCGACAAAAATACAGTTTCTAGCTATAATTTGATGGTTTCGTTGCACTTTCCGAGCCCGTAGGGTATCTGATTGGCTTAAAAGTACAAGAAAACACTTCAAAAGTGACGTTTCTGAAGAATTTTAACAGTTTTCTTGTATCTACGAACGCCAGAATGCATAAAATTGACCTAAACGTCTCCTTTTCCTATTCTGAGTCGATTCTGCATGCTTTAAGTGTGTTTGGTGGCTCAGAACCATCAAAAAACGTTGAAATATTGTTCAAATTCAATAAAAATCGACAAAAATACAGTTTCTAGCTAAAATTTGATGGTTTCGTTGCACTTTCCGAGCCCGTAGGGTATCTGATTGGCTTAAAAGTACAAGAAAACACTTCAAAAGTGACGTTTCTGAAGAATTTTAACAGTTTTCTTGTATCTACGAACGCCAGACTGCATAAAATTGACCTAAACGTCTCCTTTTCCTATTCTGAGTCGATTCTGCATGCTTTAAGTGTGTTTGGTGGCTCAGAACCATCAAAAAACGTTGAAATATAGTTCAAATTCAATAAAAATCGACAAAAATACAGTTTCTAGCTAAAATTTGATGGTTTCGTTGCACTTTCCGAGCCCGTAGGGTATCTGATTGGCTTAAAAGTACAAGAAAACATTTCAAAAGTGACGTTTCTGAAGAATTTTAACAGTTTTCTTGTATCTACGAACGCCAGAATGCATAAAATTGACCTAAACGTCTCCTTTTCCTATTCTGAGTCGATTCTGCATGCTTTAAGTGTGTTTGGTGGCTCAGAACCATCAAAAAACGTTGAAATATAGTTCAAATTCAATAAAAATCGACAAAAATACAGTTTCTAGCTAAAATTTGATGGTTTCGTTGCACTTTCCGAGCCCGTAGGGTATCTGATTGGCTTAAAAGTACAAGAAAACACTTCAAAAGTGACGTTTCTGAAGAATTTTAACAGTTTTCTTGTATCTACGAACGCCAGAATGCATAAAATTGACCTAAACGTCTCCTTTTCCTATACTGAGTCGATTCTGCATGCTTTAAGTGTGTTTGGTGGCTCAGAACCATCAAAAAACTTTGAAATATTGTTCAAATTCAATAAAAATCGACAAAAATACAGTTTCTAGCTAAAATTTGATGGTTTCGTTGCACTTTCCGAGCCCGTAGGGTATCTGATTGGCTTAAAAGTACAAGAAAACACTTCAAAAGTGACGTTTCTGAAGAATTTTAACAGTTTTCTTGTATCTACGAACGCCAGAATGCATAAAATTGACCTAAACGTCTCCTTTTCCTATTCTGAGTCGATTCTGCATGCTTTAAGTGTGTCTGGTGGCTCAGAACCATCAAAAAACGTTGAAATATAGTTCAAATTCAATAAAAATCGACAAAAATACAGTTTCTAGCTAAAATTTGATGGTTTCGTTGCACTTTCCGAGCCCGTTGAGTATCTGATTGGCTTAAAAGTACAAGAAAACACTTCAAAAGTGACGTTTCTGAAGAATTTTAACAGTTTTCTTGTATCTACGAACGCCAGAATGCTAAAATTGACCTAAACGTCTCCTTTTCCTATTCTGAGTCGATTCTGCATGCTTTAAGTGTGTTTGGTGGCTCAGAACCATCAAAAAACGTTGAAATATAGTTCAAATTCAATAAAAATCGACAAAAATACAGTTTCTAGCTAAAATTTGATGGTTTCGTTGCACTTTCCGAGTCCGTAGGGTATCTGATTGGCTTAAAAGTACAAGAAAACACTTCAAAAGTGACGTTTCTGAAGAATTTTAACAGTTTTCTTGTATCTACGAACGCCAGAATGCATAAAATTGACCTAAACGTCTCCTTTTCCTATTCTGAGTCGATTCTGCATGCTTTAAGTGTGTTTGGTGGCTCAGAACCATCAAAAAACGTTGAAATATAGTTCAAATTCAATAAAAATCGACAAAAATACAGTTTCTAGCTAAAATTTGATGGTTTCGTTGCACTTTCCGAGCCCGTAGGGTATCTGATTGGCTTAAAAGTACAAGAAAACACTTCAAAAGTGACGTTTCTGAAGAATTTTAACAGTTTTCTTGTATCTACGAACGCCAGAATGCATAAAATTGACCTAAAATTCTCCTTTTCCTATTCTGAGTCGATTCTGCATGCTTTAAGTGTGTTTGGTGGCTCAGAACCATCAAAAAACGTTGAAATATAGTTCAAATTCAATAAAAATCGACAAAAATACAGTTTCTAGCTAAAATTTGATTGTTTCGTTGCACTTTCCGAGCCCGTAGGGTATCTGATTGGCTTAAAAGTACAAGAAAACACTTCAAAAGTGACGTTTCTGAAGAATTTTAACAGTTTTCTTGTATCTACGAACGCCAGAATGCATAAAATTGACCTAAACGTCTCCTTTTCCTATTCTGAGTCGATTCTGCATGCTTTAAGTGTGTTTGGTGGCTCAGAACCATCAAAAAACGTTGAAATATAGTTCAAATTCAATAAAAATCGACAAAAATACAGTTTCTAGCTAAAATTTGATGGTTTCGTTGCACTTTCCGAGCCCGTAGGGTATCTGACTGGCTTAAAAGTACAAGAAAACACTTCAAAAGTGACGTTTCTGAAGAATTTTAACAGTTTTCTTGTATCTACGAACGCCAGAATGCATAAAATTGACCTAAACGTCTCCTTTTTCTATTCTGAGTCGATTCTGCATGCTTTAAGTGTGTCTGGTGGCTCAGAACCATCAAAAAACGTTGAAATATAGTTCAAATTCAATAAAAATCGACAAAAATACAGTTTCTAGCTAAAATTTGATGGTTTCGTTGCACTTTCCGAGCCCGTAGGGTATCTGATTGGCTTAAAAGTACAAGAAAACACTTCAAAAGTGACGTTTCTGAAGAATTTTAACAGTTTTCTTGTATCTACGAACGCCAGAATGCATAAAATTGACCTAAACGTCTCCTTTTCCTATTCTGAGTCGATTCTGCATGCTTTAAGTGTGTTTGGTGTCTCAGAACCATCAAAAAACGTTGAAATATAGTTCAAATTCAATAAAAATCGACAAAAATACAGTTTCTAGCTAAAATTTGATGGTTTCGTTGCACTTTCCGAGCCCGTAGGGTATCTGATTGGCTTAAAAGTACAAGAAAACACTTCAAAAGTGACGTTTCTGAAGAATTTTAACAGTTTTCTTGTATCTACGAACGCCAGAATGCATAAAATTGACCTAAACGTCTCCTTTTCCTATTCTGAGTCGATTCTGCATGCTTTAAGTGTGTTTGGTGGCTCAGAACCATCAAAAAACGTTGAAATATAGTTCAAATTCAATAAAAATCGACAAAAATACAGTTTCTAGCTAAAATTTGATGGTTTCGTTGCACTTTCCGAGCCCGTAGGGTATCTGATTGGCTTAAAAGTACAAGAAAACACTTCAAAAGTGACGTTTCTGAAGAATTTTAACAGTTTTCTTGTATCTACGAACGCCAGAATGCATAAAATTGACCTAAACGTCTCCTTTTCCTATTCTGAGTCGATTCTGCATGCTTTAAGTGTGTTTGGTGGCTCAGAACCATCAAAAAACTTTGAAATATAGTTCAAATTCAATAAAAATCGACAAAAATACAGTTTCTAGCTAAAATTTGATGGTTTCGTTGCACTTTCCGAGCCCGTTGGGTATCTGATTGGCTTAAAAGTACAAGAAAACACTTCAAAAGTGACGTTTCTGAAGAATTTTAACAGTTTTCTTGTATCTACGAACGCCAGAATGCATAAAATTGACCTAAACGTCTCCTTTTCCTATTCTGAGTCGATTCTGCATGCTTTAAGTGTGTTTGGTGGCTCAGAACCATCAAAAAACGTTGAAATATAGTTCAAATTCAATAAAAATCGACAAAAATACAGTTTCTAGCTAAAATTTGATGGTTTCGTTGCACTTTCCGAGCCCGTAGGGTATCTGATTGGCTTAAAAGTACAAGAAAACACTTCAAAAGTGACGTTTCTGAAGAATTTTAACAGTTTTCTTGTATCTACGAACGCCAGAATGCATAAAATTGACCTAAACGTCTCCTTTTCCTATTCTGAGTCGATTCTGCATGCTTTAAGTGTGTTTGGTGGCTCAGAACCATCAAAAAACGTTGAAAAATAGTTCAAATTCAATAAAAATCGACAAAAATACAGTTTCTAGCTAAAATTTGATGGTTTCGTTGCACTTTCCGAGCCCGTAGGGTATCTGATTGGCTTAAAAGTACAAGAAAACACTTCAAAAGTGACGTTTCTGAAGAATTTTAACAGTTTTTTTTGTATCTACGAACGCCAGAATGCATAAAATTGACCTAAACGTCTCCTTTTCCTATTCTGAGTCGATTCTGCATGCTTTAAGTGTGTTTGGTGGCTCAGAACCATCAAAAAACGTTGAAATATTGTTCACATTCAATAAAAATCGACAAAAATACAGTTTCTAGCTAAAATTTGATGGTTTCGTTGCACTTTCCGAGCCCGTAGGGTATCTGATTGGCTTAAAAGTACAAGAAAACACTTCAAAAGTGACGTTTCTGAAGAATTTTAACAGTTTTCTTGTATCTACGAACGCCAGAATGCATAAAATTGACCTAAACTTCTCCTTTTCCTATTCTGAGTCGATTCTGCATGCTTTAAGTGTGTTTGGTGGCTCAGAACCATCAAAAAACGTTGAAATATTGTTCAAATTCAATAAAAATCGACAAAAATACAGTTTCTAGCTAAAATTTGATGGTTTCGTTGCACTTTCCGAGCCCGTAGGGTATCTGATTGGCTTAAAAGTACAAGAAAACACTTCAAAAGTGACGTTTCTGAAGAATTTTAACAGTTTTCTTGTATCTACGAACGCCAGAATGCATAAAATTGACCTAAACGTCTCCTTTTCCTATTCTGAGTCGATTCTGCATGCTTTAAGTGTGTTTGGTGGCTCAGAACCATCAAAAAACGTTGAAATATAGTTCAAATTCAATAAAAATCGACAAAAATACAGTTTCTAGCTAAAATTTTATGGTTTCGTTGCACTTTCCGAGCCCGTAGGGTATCTGATTGGCTTAAAAGTACAAGAAAACACTTCAAAAGTGACGTTTCTGAAGAATTTTAACAGTTTTCTTGTATCTACGAACGCCAGAATGCATAAAATTGACCTAAACGTCTCCTTTTCCTATTCTGAGTCGATTCTGCATGCTTTAAGTGTGTTTGGTGGCTCAGGACCATCAAAAAACGTTGAAATATAGTTCAAATTCAATAAAAATCGACAAAAATACAGTTTCTAGCTAAAATTTGATGGTTTCGTTGCACTTTCCGAGCCCGTAGGGTATCTGATTGGCTTAAAAGTACAAGAAAACACTTCAAAAGTGACGTTTCTGAAGAATTTTAACAGTTTTCTTGTATCTACGAACGCCAGAATGCATAAAATTGACCTAAACGTCTCCTTTTCCTATTCTGAGTCGATTCTGCATGCTTTAAGTGTGTTTGGTGGCTCAGAACCATCAAAAAACGTTGAAATATAGTTCAAATTCAATAAAAATCGACAAAAATACAGTTTCTAGCTAAAATTTGATGGTTTCGTTGCACTTTCCGAGCCCGTAGGGTATCTGATTGGCTTAAAAGTACAAGAAAACACTTCAAAAGTGACGTTTCTGAAGAATTTTAACAGTTTTCTTGTATCTACGAACGCCAGAATGCATAAAATTGACCTAAACGTCTCCTTTTCCTATTCTGAGTCGATTCTGCATGCTTTAAGTGTGTTTGGTGGCTCAGAACCATCAAAAAACGTTGAAATATAGTTCAAATTCAATAAAAATCGACAAAAATACAGTTTCTAGCTAAAATTTGATGGTTTCGTTGCACTTTCCGAGCCCGTAGGGTATCTGATTGGCTTAAAAGTACAAGAAAACACTTCAAAAGTGACGTTTCTGAAGAATTTTAACAGTTTTCTTGTATCTACGAACGCCAGAATGCATAAAATTGACCTAAACGTCTCCTTTTCCTATTCTGAGTCGATTCTGCATGCTTTAAGTGTGTTTGGTGGCTCAGAACCATCAAAAAACGTTGAAATATAGTTCAAATTCAATAAAAATCGACAAAAATACAGTTTCTAGCTAAAATTTGATGGTTTCGTTGCACTTTCCGAGCCCGTAGGGTAACTGATTGGCTTAAAAGTAAAAGAAAACACTTCAAAAGTGACGTTTCTGAAGAATTTTAACAGTTTTCTTGTATCTACGAACGCCAGAATGCATAAAATTGACCTAAACTTCTCCTTTTCCTATTCTGAGTCGATTCTGCATGCTTTAAGTGTGTTTGGTGGCTCAGAACCATCAAAAAACGTTGAAATATAGTTCAAATTCAATAAAAATCGACAAAAATACAGTTTCTAGCTAAAATTTGATGGTTTCGTTGCACTTTCCGAGCCCGTGGGGTATCTGATTGGCTTAAAAGTACAAGAAAACACTTCAAAAGTGACGTTTCTGAAGAATTTTAACAGTTTTCTTGTATCTACGAACGCCAGAATGCATAAAATTGACCTAAACGTCTCCTTTTCCTATTCTGAGTCGATTCTGCATGCTTTAAGTGTGTTTGGTGGCTCAGAACCATCAAAAAACGTTGAAATATAGTTCAAATTCAATAAAAATCGACAAAAATACAGTTTCTAGCTAAAATTTGATGGTTTCGTTGCACTTTCCGAGCCCGTGGGGTATCTGATTGGCTTAAAAGTACAAGAAAACACTTCAAAAGTGACGTTTCAGAAGAATTTTAACAGTTTTCTTGTATCTACGAACGCCAGAATGCATAAAATTGACCTAAACGTCTCCTTTTCCTATTCTGTGTCGATTCTGCATGCTTTAAGTGTGTTTGGTGGCTCAGAACCATCAAAAAACGTGGAAATATAGTTCAAATTCAATAAAAATCGACAAAAATACAGTTTCTAGCTAAAATTTGATGGTTTCGTTGCACTTTCCGAGCCCGTAGGGTATCTGATTGGCTTAAAAGTACAAGAAAACACTTCAAAAGTGACGTTTCTGAAGAATTTTAACAGTTTTCTTGTATCTACGAACGCCAGAATGCATAAAATTGACCTAAACGTCTCCTTTTCCTATTCTGAGTCGATTCTGCATGCTTTAAGTGTGTTTGGTGGCTCAGAACCATCAAAAAACGTTGAAATATAGTTCAAATTCAATAAAAATCGACAAAAATACAGTTTCTAGCTAAAATTTGATGGTTTCGTTGCACTTTCCGAGCCCGTAGGGTAACTGATTGGCTTAAAAGTAAAAGAAAACACTTCAAAAGTGACGTTTCTGAAGAATTTTAACAGTTTTCTTGTATCTACGAACGCCAGAATGCATAAAATTGACCTAAACTTCTCCTTTTCCTATTCTGAGTCGATTCTGCATGCTTTAAGTGTGTTTGGTGGCTCAGAACCATCAAAAAACGTTGAAATATAGTTCAAATTCAATAAAAATCGACAAAAATACAGTTTCTAGCTAAAATTTGATGGTTTCGTTGCACTTTCCGAGCCCGTGGGGTATCTGATTGGCTTAAAAGTACAAGAAAACACTTCAAAAGTGACGTTTCTGAAGAATTTTAACAGTTTTCTTGTATCTACGAACGCCAGAATGCATAAAATTGACCTAAACGTCTCCTTTTCCTATTCTGAGTCGATTCTGCATGCTTTAAGTGTGTTTGGTGGCTCAGAACCATCAAAAAACGTTGAAATATAGTTCAAATTCAATAAAAATCGACAAAAATACAGTTTCTAGCTAAAATTTGATGGTTTCGTTGCACTTTCCGAGCCCGTGGGGTATCTGATTGGCTTAAAAGTACAAGAAAACACTTCAAAAGTGACGTTTCAGAAGAATTTTAACAGTTTTCTTGTATCTACGAACGCCAGAATGCATAAAATTGACCTAAACGTCTCCTTTTCCTATTCTGTGTCGATTCTGCATGCTTTAAGTGTGTTTGGTGGCTCAGAACCATCAAAAAACGTGGAAATATAGTTCAAATTCAATAAAAATCGACAAAAATACAGTTTCTAGCTAAAATTTGATGGTTTCGTTGCACTTTCCGAGCCCGTAGGGTATCTGATTGGCTTAAAAGTACAAGAAAACACTTCAAAAGTGACGTTTCTGAAGAATTTTAACAGTTTTCTTGTATCTACGAACGCCAGAATGCATAAAATTGACCTAAACGTCTCCTTTTCCTATTCTGAGTCGATTCTGCATGCTTTAAGTGTGTTTGGTGGCTCAGAACCATCAAAAAACGTTGAAATATAGTTCAAATTCAATAAAAATCGACAAAAATACAGTTTCTAGCTAAAATTTGATGGTTTCGTTGCACTTTCCGAGCCCGTAGGGTATCTGATTGGCTTAAAAGTACAAGAAAACACTTCAAAAGTGACGTTTCTGAAGAATTTTAACAGTTTTCTTGTATCTACGAACGCCAGAATGCATAAAATTGACCTAAACGTCTCCTTTTCCTATTCTGAGTCGATTCTGCATGCTTTAAGTGTGTTTGGTGGCTCAGAACCATCAAAAAACGTTGAAATATAGTTCAAATTCAATAAAAATCGACAAAAATACAGTTTCTAGCTAAAATTTGATGGTTTCGTTGCACTTTCCGAGCCCGTTGGGTATCTGATTGGCTTAAAAGTACAAGAAAACACTTCAAAAGTGACGTTTCTGAAGAATTTTAACAGTTTTCTTGTATCTACGAACGCCAGAATGCATAAAATTGACCTAAACGTCTCCTTTTCCTATTCTGAGTCGATTCTGCATGCTTTAAGTGTGTTTGGTGGCTCAGAACCATCAAAAAACGTTGAAATATAGTTCAAATTCAATAAAAATCGACAAAAATACAGTTTCTAGCTAAAATTTGATGGTTTCGTTGCACTTTCCGAGCCCGTAGGGTATCTGATTGGCTTAAAAGTACAAGAAAACACTTCAAAAGTGACGTTCCTGAAGAATTTTAACAGTTTTCTTGTATCTACGAACGCCAGAATGCATAAAATTGACCTAAACGTCTCCTTTTCCTATTCTGAGTCGATTCTGCATGCTTTAAGTGTGTTTGGTGGCTCAGAACCATCAAAAAACGTTGAAATATAGTTCAAATTCAATAAAAATCGACAAAAATACAGTTTCTAGCTAAAATTTGATGGTTTCGTTGCACTTTCCGAGCCCGTAGGGTATCTGATTGGCTTAAAAGTACAAGAAGACACTTCAAAAGTGACGTTTCTGAAGAATTTTAACAGTTTCCTTGTATCTACGAACGCCAGAATGCATAAAATTGACCTAAACGTCTCCTTTTTCTATTCTGAGTCGATTCTGCATGCTTTAAGTGTGTTTGGTGGCTCAGAACCATCAAAAAACGTTGAAATATAGTTCAAATTCAATAAAAATCGACAAAAATACAGTTTCTAGCTAAAATTTGATGGTTTCGTTGCACTTTCCGAGCCCGTTGGGTATCTGATTGGCTTAAAAGTACAAGAAAACACTTCAAAAGTGACGTTTCTGAAGAATTTTAACAGTTTTCTTGTATCTACGAACGCCAGAATGCATTAAATTGACCTAAACGTCTCCTTTTCCTATTCTGAGTCGATTCTGCATGCTTTAAGTGTGTTTGGTGGCTCAGAACCATCAAAAAACGTTGAAATATAGTTCAAATTCAATAAAAATCGACAAAAATACAGTTTCTAGCTAAAATTTGATGGTTTCGTTGCACTTTCCGAGCCCGTAGGGTATCTGATTGGCTTAAAAGTACAAGAAAACCTTCAAAAGTGACGTTTCTGAAGAATTTTAACAGTTTTCTTGTATCTACGAACGCCAGAATGCATAAAATTGACCTAAACGTCTCCTTTTCCTATTCTGAGTCGATTCTGCATGCTTTAAGTGTGTTTGGTGGCTCAGAACCATCAAAAAACGTTGAAATATAGTTCAAATTCAATAAAAATCGACAAAATACAGTTTCTAGCTAAAATTTGATGGTTTCGTTGCACTTTCCGAGCCCGTAGGGTATCTGATTGGCTTAAAAGTACAAGAAAACACTTCAAAAGTGACGTTTCTGAAGAATTTTAACAGTTTTCTTGTATCTACGAACGCCAGAATGCATAAAATTGACCTAAACGTCTCCTTTTCCTATTCTGAGTCGATTCTGCATGCTTTAAGTGTGTTTGGTGGCTCAGAACCATCAAAAAACGTTGAAATATAGTTCAAATTCAATAAAAATCGACAAAAATACAGTTTCTAGCTAAAATTTGATGGTTTCGTTGCACTTTCCGAGCCCGTAGGGTATCTGATTGGCTTAAAAGTACAAGAAAACACTTCAAAAGTGACGTTTCTGAAGAATTTTAACAGTTTTCTTGTATGTACGAACGCCAGAATGCATAAAATTGACCTAAACGTCTCCTTTTCCTATTCTGAGTCGATTCTGCATGCTTTAAGTGTGTTTGGTGGCTCAGAACCATCAAAAAACGTTGAAATATAGTTCAAATTCAATAAAAATCGACAAAAATACAGTTTCTAGCTAAAATTTGATGGTTTCGTTGCACTTTCCGAGCCCGTAGGGTATCTGATTGGCTTAAAAGTACAAGAAAACACTTCAAAAGTGACGTTTCTGAAGAATTTTAACAGTTTTCTTGTATCTACGAACGCCAGAATGCATAAAATTGACCTAAACGTCTCCTTTTCCTATTCTGAGTCGATTCTGCATGCTTTAAGTGTGTTTGGTGGCTCAGAACCATCAAAAAACGTTGAAATATAGTTCAAATTCAATAAAAATCGACAAAAATACAGTTTCTAGCTAAAATTTGATGGTTTCGTTGCACTTTCCGAGCCCGTAGGGTATCTGATTGGCTTAAAAGTACAAGAAAACACTTCAAAAGTGACGTTTCTGAAGAATTTTAACAGTTTTCTTGTATCTACGAACGCCAGAATGCATAAAATTGACCTAAACGTCTCCTTTTCCTATTCTGAGTCGATTCTGCATGCTTTAAGTGTGTTTGGTGGCTCAGAACCATCAAAAAACGTTGAAATATAGTTCAAATTCAATAAAAATCGACAAAAATACAGTTTCTAGCTAAAATTTGATGGTTTCGTTGCACTTTCCGAGCCCGTAGGGTATCTGATTGGCTTAAAAGTACAAGAAAACACTTCAAAAGTGACGTTTCTGAAGAATTTTAACAGTTTTCTTGTATCTACGAACGCCAGAATGCATAAAATTGACCTAAACGTCTCCTTTTCCTATTCTGAGTCGATTCTGCATGCTTTAAGTGTGTTTGGTGGCTCAGAACCATCAAAAAACGTTGAAATATAGTTCAAATTCAATAAAAATCGACAAAAATACAGTTTCTAGCTAAAATTTGATGGTTTCGTTGCACTTTCCGAGCCCGTAGGGTATCTGATTGGCTTAAAAGTACAAGAAAACACTTCAAAAGTGACGTTTCTGAAGAATTTTAACAGTTTTCTTGTATCTACGAACGCCAGAATGCATAAAATTGACCTAAACGTCTCCTTTTCCTATTCTGAGTCGATTCTGCATGCTTTAAGTGTGTTTGGTGGCTCAGAACCATCAAAAAACGTTGAAATATAGTTCAAATTCAATAAAAATCGACAAAAATACAGTTTCTAGCTAAAATTTGATGGTTTCGTTGCACTTTCCGAGCCCGTAGGGTATCTGATTGGCTTAAAAGTACAAGAAAACACTTCAAAAGTGACGTTTCTGAAGAATTTTAACAGTTTTCTTGTATCTACGAACGCCAGAATGCATAAAATTGACCTAAACGTCTCCTTTTCCTATTCTGAGTCGATTCTGCATGCTTTAAGTGTGTTTGGTGGCTCAGAACCATCAAAAAACGTTGAAATATAGTTCAAATTCAATAAAAATCGACAAAAATACAGTTTCTAGCTAAAATTTGATGGTTTCGTTGCACTTTCCGAGCCCGTAGGGTATCTGATTGGCTTAAAAGTACAAGAAAACACTTCAAAAGTGACGTTTCTGAAGAATTTTAACAGTTTTCTTGTATCTACGAACGCCAGAATGCATAAAATTGACCTAAACGTCTCCTTTTCCTATTCTGAGTCGATTCTGCATGCTTTAAGTGTGTTTGGTGGCTCAGAACCATCAAAAAACGTTGAAATATAGTTCAAATTCAATAAAAATCGACAAAAATACAGTTTCTAGCTAAAATTTGATGGTTTCGTTGCACTTTCCGAGCCCGTAGGGTATCTGATTGGCTTAAAAGTACAAGAAAACACTTCAAAAGTGACGTTTCTGAAGAATTTTAACAGTTTTCTTGTATCTACGAACGCCAGAATGCATAAAATTGACCTAAACGTCTCCTTTTCCTATTCTGAGTCGATTCTGCATGCTTTAAGTGTGTTTGGTGGCTCAGAACCATCAAAAAACGTTGAAATATAGTTCAAATTCAATAAAAATCGACAAAAATACAGTTTCTAGCTAAAATTTGATGGTTTCGTTGCACTTTCCGAGCCCGTAGGGTATCTGATTGGCTTAAAAGTACAAGAAAACACTTCAAAAGTGACGTTTCTGAAGAATTTTAACAGTTTTCTTGTATCTACGAACGCCAGAATGCATAAAATTGACCTAAACGTCTCCTTTTCCTATTCTGAGTCGATTCTGCATGCTTTAAGTGTGTTTGGTGGCTCAGAACCATCAAAAAACGTTGAAATATAGTTCAAATTCAATAAAAATCGACAAAAATACAGTTTCTAGCTAAAATTTGATGGTTTCGTTGCACTTTCCGAGCCCGTAGGGTATCTGATTGGCTTAAAAGTACAAGAAAACACTTCAAAAGTGACGTTTCTGAAGAATTTTGACAGTTTTCTTGTATCTACGAACGCCAGAATGCATAAAATTGACCTAAACGTCTCCTTTTCCTATTCTGAGTCGATTCTGCATGCTTTAAGTGTGTTTGGTGGCTCAGAACCATCAAAAAACGTTGAAATATTGTTCAAATTCAATAAAAATCGACAAAAATACAGTTTCTAGCTAAAATTTGATGGTTTCGTTGCACTTTCCGAGCCCGTAGGGTATCTGATTGGCTTAAAAGTACAAGAAAACACTTCAAAAGTGACGTTTCTGAAGAATTTTAACAGTTTTCTTGTATCTACGAACGCCAGAATGCATAAAATTGACCTAAACGCCTCCTTTTCCTATTCTGAGTCGATTCTGCATGCTTTAAGTGTGTTTGGTGGCTCAGAACCATCAAAAAACTTTGAAATATAATTCAAATTCAATAAAAATCGACAAAAATACAGTTTCTAGCTAAAATTTGATGGTTTCGTTGCACTTTCCGAGCCCGTAGGGTATCTGATTGGCTTAAAAGTACAAGAAAACACTTCAAAAGTGACGTTTCTGAAGAATTTTAACAGTTTTCTTGTATCTACGAACGCCAGAATGCATAAAATTGACCTAAACGTTTCCTTTTCCTATTCTGAGTCGATTCTGCATGCTTTAAGTGTGTTTGGTGGCTCAGAACCATCAAAAAACGTTGAAATATAGTTCAAATTCAATAAAAATCGACAAAAATACAGTTTCTAGCTAAAATTTGATGGTTTCGTTGCACTTTCCGAGCCCGTTGGGTATCTGATTGGCTTAAAAGTACAAGAAAACACTTCAAAAGTGACGTTTCTGAAGAATTTTAACAGTTTTCTTGTATCTACGAACGCCAGAATGCATAAAATTGACCTAAACGTCTCCTTTTTCTATTCTGAGTCGATTCTGCATGCTTTAAGTGTGTTTGGTGGCTCAGAACCATCAAAAAACGTTGAAATATAGTTCAAATTCAATAAAAATCGACAAAAATACAGTTTCTAGCTAAAATTTGATGGTTTCGTTGCACTTTCCGAGCCCGTAGGGTATCTGATTGGCTTAAAAGTACAAGAAAACACTTCAAAAGTGACGTTTCTGAAGAATTTTAACAGTTTTCTTGTATCTACGAACGCCAGAATGCATAAAATTGACCTAAACGTCTCCTTTTCCTATTCTGAGTCGATTCTGCATGCTTTAAGTGTGTTTGGTGGCTCAGAACCATCAAAAAACGTTGAAATATGGTTCAAATTCAATAAAAATCGACAAAAATACAGTTTCTAGCTAAAATTTGATGGTTTCGTTGCAGCACTTTCCGAGCCCGTAGGGTATCTGATTGGCTTAAAAGTACAAGAAAACACTTCAAAAGTGACGTTTCTGAAGAATTTTAACAGTTTTCTTGTATGTACGAACGCCAGAATGCATAAAATTGACCTAAACGTCTCCTTTTCCTATTCTGAGTCGATTCTGCATGCTTTAAGTGTGTTTGGTGGCTCAGAACCATCAAAAAACGTTGAAATATAGTTCAAATTCAATAAAAATCGACAAAAATACAGTTTCTAGCTAAAATTTGATGGTTTCGTTGCACTTTCCGAGCCCGTAGGGTATCTGATTGGCTTAAAAGTACAAGAAAACACTTCAAAAGTGACGTTTCTGAAGAATTTTAACAGTTTTCTTGTATCTACGAACGCCAGAATGCATAAAATTGACCTAAACGTCTCCTTTTCCTATTCTGAGTCGATTCTGCATGCTTTAAGTGTGTTTGGTGGCTCAGAACCATCAAAAAACGTTGAAATATAGTTCAAATTCAATAAAAATCGACAAAAATACAGTTTCTAGCTAAAATTTGATGGTTTCGTTGCACTTTCCGAGCCCGTAGGGTATCTGATTGGCTTAAAAGTACAAGAAAACACTTCAAAAGTGACGTTTCTGAAGAATTTTAACAGTTTTCTTGTATCTACGAACGCCAGAATGCATAAAATTGACCTAAACGTCTCCTTTTCCTATTCTGAGTCGATTCTGCATGCTTTAAGTGTGTTTGGTGGCTCAGAACCATCAAAAAACGTTGAAATATAGTTCAAATTCAATAAAAATCGACAAAAATACAGTTTCTAGCTAAAATTTGATGGTTTCGTTGCACTTTCCGAGCCCGTAGGGTATCTGATTGGCTTAAAAGTACAAGAAAACACTTCAAAAGTGACGTTTCTGAAGAATTTTAACAGTTTTCTTGTATCTACGAACGCCAGAATGCATAAAATTGACCTAAACGTCTCCTTTTCCTATTCTGAGTCGATTCTGCATGCTTTAAGTGTGTTTGGTGGCTCAGAACCATCAAAAAACGTTGAAATATTAATTCAAATTCAATAAAAATCGACAAAAATACAGTTTCTAGCTAAAATTTGATGGTTTCGTTGCACTTTCCGAGCCCGTAGGGTATCTGATTGGCTTAAAAGTACAAGAAAACACTTCAAAAGTGACGTTTCTGAAGAATTTTAACAGTTTTCTTGTATCTACGAACGCCAGAATGCATAAAATTGACCTAAACGTCTCCTTTTCCTATTCTGAGTCGATTCTGCATGCTTTAAGTGTGTTTGGTGGCTCAGAACCATCAAAAAACGTTGAAATATAGTTCAAATTCAATAAAAATCGACAAAAATACAGTTTCTAGCTAAAATTTGATGGTTTCGTTGCACTTTCCGAGCCCGTAGGGTATCTGATTGGCTTAAAAGTACAAGAAAACACTTCAAAAGTGACGTTTCTGAAGAATTTTAACAGTTTTCTTGTATCTACGAACGCCAGAATGCATAAAATTGACCTAAACGTCTCCTTTTCCTATTCTGAGTCGATTCTGCATGCTTTAAGTGTGTTTGGTGGCTCAGAACCATCAAAAAACGTTGAAATATAGTTCAAATTCAATAAAAATCGACAAAAATACAGTTTCTAGCTAAAATTTGATGGTTTCGTTGCACTTTCCGAGCCCGTAGGGTATCTGATTGGCTTAAAAGTACAAGAAAACACTTCAAAAGTGACGTTTCTGAAGAATTTTAACAGTTTTCTTGTATCTACGAACGCCAGAATGCATAAAATTGACCTAAACGTCTCCTTTTCCTATTCTGAGTCGATTCTGCATGCTTTAAGTGTGTTTGGTGGCTCAGAACCATCAAAAAACGTTGAAATATAGTTCAAATTCAATAAAAATCGACAAAAATACAGTTTCTAGCTAAAATTTTATGGTTTCGTTGCACTTTCCGAGCCCGTAGGGTATCTGATTGGCTTAAAAGTACAAGAAAACACTTCAAAAGTGACGTTTCTGAAGAATTTTAACAGTTTTCTTGTATCTACGAACGCCAGAATGCATAAAATTGACCTAAACGTCTCCTTTTCCTATTCTGAGTCGATTCTGCATGCTTTAAGTGTGTTTGGTGGCTCAGAACCATCAAAAAACGTTGAAATATAGTTCAAATTCAATAAAAATCGACAAAAATACAGTTTCTAGCTAAAATTTGATGGTTTCGTTGCACTTTCCGAGCCCGTAGGGTATCTGATTGGCTTAAAAGTACAAGCAAACACTTCAAAAGTGACGTTTCTGAAGAATTTTAACAGTTTTCTTGTATCTACAACTCCAGAATGAAAATTGACCTAAACGTCTCCTTTTCCTATTCTGAGTCGATTCTGCATGCTTTAAGTGTGTTTGGTGGCTCAGAACCATCAAAAAACGTTGAAATATAGTTCAAATTCAATAAAAATCGACAAAAATACAGTTTCTAGCTAAAATTTGATGGTTTCGTTGCACTTTCCGAGCCCGTAGGGTATCTGATTGGCTTAAAAGTACAAGCAAACACTTCAAAAGTGACGTTTCTGAAGAATTTTAACAGTTTTCTTGTATCTACTACGAACGCCAGAATGCATAAAATTGACCTAAACGTCTCCTTTTCCTATTCTGAGTCGATTCTGCATGCTTTAAGTGTGTTTGGTGGCTCAGAACCATCAAAAAACGTTGAAATATAGTTCAAATTCAATAAAAATCGACAAAAATACAGTTTCTAGCTAAAATTTGATGGTTTCGTTGCACTTTCCGAGCCCGTAGGGTATCTGATTGGCTTAAAAGTACAAGAAAACACTTCAAAAGTGACGTTTCTGAAGAATTTTAACAGTTTTCTTGTATCTACGAACGCCAGAATGCATAAAATTGACCTAAACGTCTCCTTTTCCTATTCTGAGTCGATTCTGCATGCTTTAAGTGTGTTTGGTGGCTCAGAACCATCAAAAAACGTTGAAATATAGTTCAAATTCAATAAAAATCGACAAAAATACAGTTTCTAGCTAAAATTTGATGGTTTCGTTGCACTTTCCGAGCCCGTAGGGTATCTGATTGGCTTAAAAGTACAAGAAAACACTTCAAAAGTGACGTTTCTGAAGAATTTTAACAGTTTTCTTGTATCTACGAACGCCAGAATGCATAAAATTGACCTAAACGTCTCCTTTTCCTATTCTGAGTCGATTCTGCATGCTTTAAGTGTGTTTGGTGGCTCAGAACCATCAAAAAACGTTGAAATATAGTTCAAATTCAATAAAAATCGACAAAAATACAGTTTCTAGCTAAAATTTGATGGTTTCGTTGCACTTTCCGAGCCCGTAGGGTATCTGATTGGCTTAAAAGTACAAGAAAACACTTCAAAAGTGACGTTTCTGAAGAATTTTAACAGTTTTCTTGTATCTACGAACGCCAGAATGCATAAAATTGACCTAAACGTCTCCTTTTCCTATTCTGAGTCGATTCTGCATGCTTTAAGTGTGTTTGGTGGCTCAGATCCATCAAAAAACGTTGAAATATAGTTCAAATTCAATAAAAATCGACAAAAATACAGTTTCTAGCTAAAATTTGATGGTTTCGTTGCACTTTCCGAGCCCGTAGGGTATCTGATTGGCTTAAAAGTACAAGAAAACACTTCAAAAGTGACGTTTCTGAAGAATTTTAACAGTTTTCTTGTATCTACGAACGCCAGAATGCATAAAATTGACCTAAACGTCTCCTTTTCCTATTCTGAGTCGATTCTGCATGCTTTAAGTGTGTTTGGTGGCTCAGAACCATCAAAAAACGTTGAAATATAGTTCAAATTCAATAAAAATCGACAAAAATACAGTTTCTAGCTAAAATTTGATGGTTTCGTTGCACTTTCCGAGCCCGTAGGGTATCTGATTGGCTTAAAAGTACAAGAAAACACTTCAAAAGTGACGTTTCTGAAGAATTTTAACAGTTTTCTTGTATCTACGAACGCCAGAATGCATAAAATTGACCTAAACGTCTCCTTTTCCTATTCTGAATCGATTCTGCATGCTTTAAGTGTGTTTGGTGGCTCAGAACCATCAAAAAACGTTGAAATATAGTTCAAATTCAATAAAAATCGACAAAAATACAGTTTCTAGCTAAAATTTGATGGTTTCGTTGCACTTTCCGAGCCCGTAGGGTATCTGATTGGCTTAAAAGTACAAGAAAACACTTCAAAAGTGACGTTTCTGAAGAATTTTAACAGTTTTCTTGTATCTACGAACGCCAGAATGCATAAAATTGACCTAAACGTCTCCTTTTCCTATTCTGAGTCGATTCTGCATGCTTTAAGTGTGTTTGGTGGCTCAGAACCATCAAAAAACGTTGAAATATAGTTCAAATTCAATAAAAATCGACAAAAATACAGTTTCTAGCTAAAATTTGATGGTTTCGTTGCACTTTCCGAGCCCGTTGGGTATCTGATTGGGTTAAAAGTACAAGAAAAGTTGCGGTTAAAAAGCTCGTAGTCGAATCTGTGTCCCGCGCCGCCGGTTCATCGTTCGCGGTGTTAACTGGCGTGCCGCGGGACGTCCTGCCGGTGGGCTTAGCTCGAGAGGGCGGCCCAACTTTTTTGAAAATTTTGAAAAAAAGTGTCAAAATGGTTGTGTGTCGTGCAAAATTTATTGACTAATTCTAGTGTTTTAGTGGCTGTAAATTTTCTAGGTACTGTTTTTCGTCACCATCAGCATAGTCTGAAGGGGCCTCGCAGTAATTTAGCTGCCTGTAATTGTTAATTTGTGTGCAGTGAGCAATTTGTTTTAATAATTTTGTTTTGTTTACGTCGGTGTTTCGCACGGCGGCCGCGCCTCTTGGCGCTCGCTTCGTGGGACCATCAGAGCTGTCACTTTAAGGTTTGTTTACATTAAAATTTTTTGGTTATTTCTGTATTTGAACTGCACTTGCTTATTCTTAAAATCTTTATCAATTATTTGCCTTTATTTTTCCTGTATGTCTAGTTCTATTTGGAATTTAAGTGTACAGTGGAAGTTAATTTTGTAGTTTTGTGCTTTTTCCAATTGTATTTGTTGATTGTGGATTTGATTAATGCTTAATGAAATTGTTTCAAAATGGATGGGAAGTGTCCTGGTTGCTCAGCTGAAGTAAATTCTGAAATCTCGCTTACTTGTGATGGATGCAATCGTCCTATGCATTATACGTGTTTGGCGGTGCCTGCAGACATGGCCACGGCTGCAGACAGAGCCCGAAGAATGTCTTCTCATATTAAAATTCTCTGTGCCGATTGTGATGAATATTTTAAAACATTTTCTGCCCACTCTGCCTCAGTCGTTGATGCAATTCTGGAAAGGTGTTTTGAAAAATTTAGGGGTGAATTTCAAGGTGTTTTTGATGAGATTAAATCTGTCCGTGCCGAAGTGAATAATTTGAAGGATAGCAATATTGACCTTGTCAAATTGCTGACATCTGGGAAAAATCTGTCCACTTCTCCCGTAAAACTTTCAACAGTCGAAAATAATATTCCTGCTAGTTATGCTTCTACACTCACAAGCGATAAAAAAATCGTTGTTAAGCCTAAGAATGCAGCTCAGTCTGTAACCCAAACCAGATCTGATGTATTAAAAAATGTTAATTTTATTGATGAGAAAATTGCTATTACACATGTCAAACAAGTTTCAAGTGGGGGTTTAATTATTTCCTGTCAGGATGAATCAGATGGTAAGAAATTTAAAGAAATAGCGGCAGTTAATCTTGCAGAGAATTATAAAATCAAGGAAGTTGAACCATTGCGTCCGTCAGTTAGGGTGGTAGGAATGTCAAAAGATATTTCCAAAGAGTTAATTGTAACTTATTTAAAAAAACAAAATCCCGACTTATTTAATCAGTCTTTCGTGTATAAATTAATTCGTTTTTGGCCGACCCACTCAAATAAAGAAGTATATCAAGCAGACATTGAAGTGGACATCAGAACTTACAATTTACTTTTAAAATCTGGCCATGTGCTAGTAGGCCTGAATCCATGTACAGTGTATGATGCGGTAACAGTACCCAGATGTTATAGGTGTAACGGATTTTTCCATAGTAGCAGACAATGCAAAAATGAGCTCAGTTGCCCGATGTGTGCTGAGAAGCATAAAATTAATGAATGCCCCATTTCACGAGAAACTTCTGACATATCTGAGAAAGTTCGATGTATTAATTGTAAGAACATGCGTAGTCGCCCAGAAAATATATGCGAAAATCATGCAGCTTGGGAGTATAATAAGTGTACATCGTACAAAATTGCTTTAGATAAATTTAAACAAGACCTTTTTTCAAACGTGCAAATTAATAATCCTTTTCTGCATTGACTAATACTCGTGTGAATAGTCCTGAGGCTCAATCGGCTTTAAGTATATATTACCAAAATGTGAGAGGGCTTAACACTAAAGCCACGGATCTCTTAATATCGTCGACCTGGATGAAGTATGATATATTTGCTTTGACTGAAACATGGCTTAATTCAGGGGTGACTGACGGCGAAATAGTTGATTTAAATAATTTCAGTGTCTTTAGAGCTGATCGGAACTTTGAAGAAACGTCAAAGTCACGCGGTGGGGGTGTCCTTATTGCAGCTCGTAAAAATTTGCAGGTCAGTAGAGTTAATATACGCTCCTTGGTAGAGGATTTTGGTAGACTTATAAATATTGATGTAGTAATAGTGAAATGTAGGGATGCTACTGGAACTTTTCTTTATATCGTCTTGGTGTATATTCCTCCTAAGATCTCCATCGACGAATATCTGCTATTGTTAGAATCCTTAATGTCATTGGATTGTCTGTCCAACTCTAAAATGATAATACTTGGTGATTTCAACGTTCCTGAATTTTGGCAATGTAGTCGTTCTAATTCAGTGTGTAACAAAAAAGTTGTGCCTCTATTAAATTTATTGAATTACTTTGAGCTAACCCAGTACAACGAGATTCTTAATAGTAAAGGTTTAATATTGGATTTGGTAATGTCTTGTCAGATTTTGGAGTTTAGTGTACCAGAAATAACTGTTACAAAAGTCGATCATTATCACCCTCCTTTAGAAATTAACTGTTCCACAACAAAAATAAGGTATGTTCCAATGGGTACTAACAGTGGTCTAATATATAACTTTAGGTTAGCAGATTTAATAACACTCTATAATGATATTAGTCGTCTAGACTTCAGTTTCTTGAGTAAAATCAAAGATCCCAATATTGCAGTAAATCAGATGTATGCGAAACTACAACCTTTGTTCGCAAACTCTGTCCCCGTTAAGCGCAGGCGATCTGGAAAGTATCCTATCTGGTACAATAATACAATAATTCTATCCTTGAAAAGGAAATATCAATTTTGGCAGAGTTATAAACGTACTAAATCCATATTCGACCTTGAAAACTTTAAGTCACTTAGAGCCACTGTCAAACTGCTCATCAAGAATGCATATTACAGCTACGTAAAAAGTGTCAGCAATAACATCAAGTCAGATCCTAAAGCATTCTGGGCATTTTTTAAAGCAAAAAATCGTCAGACAACAACAACATCGACAATGACTCGAGATAATAATATATTTGAAACACCACAACAAATCGTGAATGAGTTTGCAAATTTCTTTACAGAGGTATTTACACATAATTCTCCTAATATTAATAACGTCTGTGATTTTAATCCCTCTGAAATAAGTGTAAATACTATGCATCCTTTCCAGGTCTCTGAACGGGAGGTTGAAAAATCTCTGAAAAAACTTAAATCCTCAATGACGGCTGGTCCTGATCTAGTGCCATCGTTTCTGTTAAGGGATTGCGCTACTGTATTTGCCAAACCTCTATCTATAATTTATAATATGATTCTAAAAACTTGTCGGTTTCCTCTTTTGTGGAAATTATCACGAGTTTCACCTATTTATAAAGCTGGAGATCGTTCGGAAATATCAAACTATCGTCCCGTAAGTATTATGAACAATTTTGCAAAAGTGTTTGAGTATGTTCTTCATCCCATAATCTATTCGCATGTCTCACATTTGCTAAGTACTAAACAGCATGGTTTCATGAAGGGTCGATCGACTGTTACGAACCTTACAGTGTTTAGTCAATTTGTTTCCGAAGTTCTAGATAGAGGAGGGCAAGTAGACTGCATCTACAATGATTTCTCGAAGGCGTTCGACAGAATAAATCATAGTCTCTTGCTTGTTAAACTTAGAAAGTTTGGTATATCTGACTCATTGATAACTTTGATTAGTTCTTATTTGACTGACAGACATCTCTATGTGACATACAATGGTTTTGAATCTCATCGTTATATCCAGGTTTCGGGAGTTCCTCAGGGATCTGTGTTGGGTCCGTTGTTGTTTAATATGTTTGTTGACGATATAGCACACGAAGTAATGAATAACTGCCTGCTCTTTGCTGACGATGTGAAAATATTTACTGAAATAAAAAATTCCACTGATTGCAGAATGTTGCAGAATAAACTTGATAGAATTAATAGCTGGTGTTCCGAAAATCTTCTACCACTCAATATTAAAAAGTGTACCATTATGTCCTTTTCGAGAAAGAATATAACTAATATAAAATTTGATTATTATTTAGAGAACACTGTCATAGAAAGAAAATATGTAGTTCGTGATTTAGGTGTAATTTTCGACTCAAAATTTACTTTTGTTGATCACATTAACACAATCATTCTGTCAGCTTCTAAATCAGTGGGTGTCATAATCCGGAATTCTAAAGAGATTGAAGACTTGTCAGTAATAAAAACGCTTTATTGTTCACTAGTTAGATCGCGGTTGGAATATGCTTCAGTAATATGGAATCCCATCTATAAAATCCATGAGACTAACCTTGAAAGAGTACAGAGGAGATTCTTGAAGTATATGGTTTTCAGAGCTGACGGTGCATATCCTGAACAGGGATACCCGGAGGATATTATGTTGGAAAGATTTAGTTTGCACAGTCTTATGTCCAGAAGAAAACTTGATTCAATTTTACTGCTAGTCAAAATATTACGTTTTCAAATAGACTGCTCTGAATTGCTAAGCCTCTTGAGGTTTCGAACGTCGATTGGAAGGTTAAGAAGTAATAATTTGTTTGAGCTAACAGTCCCTAGAACGAAAGTATTGTTGGCATCACCTCTATTTCAATCCATCAAAAATTACACTCATGTTGCTGATCAATTTGACATATTTTCATCTACATTGCAGCACATTAAACACCAGATTGGGTAGATTGAAAGGAGGAGGAAATATAAAGGAATATTACAGTTAAACAATTTATTTATTTGTTTGTTATTGAGTTAAATTTTTGTTTTTTTTTTTTTTTTGGTAGCACTCCGTATTTCTATAATTGGGCTCGCCTGTTGGAATACTATTACTAATAATAATAATAATAATAAAAAAAAGAAAACACTTCAAAAGTGACGTTTCTGAAGAATTTTAACAGTTTTCTTGTATCTACGAACGCCAGAATGCATAAAATTGACCTAAACGTCTCCTTTTCCTATTCTGAGTCGATTCTGCATGCTTTAAGTGTGTTTGGTGGCTCAGAACCATCAAAAAACGTTGAAATATAGTTCAAATTCAATAAAAATCGACAAAAATACAGTTTCTAGCTAAAATTTGATGGTTTCGTTGCACTTTCCGAGCCCGTAGGGTATCTGATTGGCTTAAAAGTACAAGAAAACACTTCAAAAGTGACGTTTCTGAAGAATTTTAACAGTTTTCTTGTATCTACGAACGCCAGAATGCATAAAATTGACCTAAACGTCTCCTTTTCCTATTCTGAGTCGATTCTGCATGCTTTAAGTGTGTTTGGTGGCTCAGAACCATCAAAAAACGTGGAAATATAGTTCAAATTCAATAAAAATCGACAAAAATACAGTTTCTATCTAAAATTTGATGGTTTCGTTGCACTTTCCGAGCCCGTAGGGTATCTGATTGGCTTAAAAGTACAAGAAAACACTTCAAAAGTGACGTTTCTGAAGAAATTTAACAGTTTTCTTGTATCTACGAACGCCAGAATGCATAAAATTGACCTAAACGTCTCCTTTTCCTATTCTGAGTCGATTCTGCATGCTTTAAGTGTGTTTGGTGGCTCAGAACCATCAAAAAACGTTGAAATATAGTTCAAATTCAATAAAAATCGACAAAAATACAGTTTCTAGCTAAAATTTGATGGTTTCGTTGCACTTTCCGAGCCCGTAGGGTATCTGATTGGCTTAAAAGTACAAGAAAACACTTCAAAAGTGACGTTTCTGAAGAATTTTAACAGTTTTCTTGTATCTACGAACGCCAGAATGCATAAAATTGACCTAAACGTCTCCTTTTCCTATTGTGAGTCGATTCTGCATGCTTTAAGAGTGTTTGGTGGCTCAGAACCATCAAAAAACGTTGAAATATAGTTCAAATTCAATAAAAATCGACAAAAATACAGTTTCTAACTAAAATTTGATGGTTTCGTTGCACTTTCCGAGCCCGTAGGGTATCTGATTGGCTTAAAAGTACAAGAAAACACTTCAAAAGTGACGTTTCTGAAGAATTTTAACAGTTTTTTTGTATCTACGAACGCCAGAATGCATAAAATTGACCTAAACGTCTCCTTTTCCTATTCTGAGTCGATTCTGCATGCTTTAAGTGTGTTTGGTGGCTCAGAACCATCAAAAAACGTTGAAATATAGTTCAAATTCAATAAAAATCGACAAAAATACAGTTTCTAGCTAAAATTTGATGGTTTCGTTGCACTTTCCGAGCCCGTAGGGTATCTGATTGGCTTAAAAGTACAAGAAAACACTTCAAAAGTGACGTTTCTGAAGAATTTTAACAGTTTTCTTGTATCTACGAACGCCAGAATGCATAAAATTGACCTAAACGTCTCCTTTTCCTATTCTGAGTCGATTCTGCATGCTTTAAGTGTGTTTGGTGGCTCAGAACCATCAAAAAACGTTGAAATATAGTTCAAATTCAATAAAAATCGACCAAAAAAACAGTTTCTAGCTAAAATTTGATGGTTTCGTTGCACTTTCCGAGCCCGTAGGGTATCTGATTGGCTTAAAACTACAAGAAAACACTTCAAAAGTGACGTTTCTGAAGAATTTTAACAGTTTTTTTGTATCTACGAACGCCAGAATGCATAAAATTGACCTAAACGTCTCCTTTTCCTATTCTGAGTCGATTCTGCATGCTTTAAGTGTGTTTGGTGGCTCAGAACCATCAAAAAACTTTGAAATATAGTTCAAATTCAATAAAAATCGACAAAAATACAGTTTCTAGCTAAAATTTGATGGTTTCGTTGCACTTTCCGAGCCCGTAGGGTATCTGATTGGCTTAAAAGTACAAGAAAACACTTCAAAATTGACGTTTCTGAAGAATTTTAACAGTTTTCTTGTATCTACGAACGCCAGAATGCATAAAATTGACCTAAACGTCTCCTTTTCCTATTCTGAGTCGATTCTGCATGCTTTAAGTGTGTTTGGTGGCTCAGAACCATCAAAAAACGTTGAAATATAGTTCAAATTCAATAAAAATCGACAAAAATACAGTTTCTAGCTAAAATTTGATGGTTTCGTTGCACTTTCCGAGCCCGTAGGGTATCTGATTGGCTTAAAAGTACAAGAAAACACTTCAAAAGTGACGTTTCTGAAGAATTTTAACAGTTTTCTTGTATCTACGAACGCCAGAATGCATAAAATTGACCTAAACGTCTCCTTTTCCTATTCTGAGTCGATTCTGCATGCTTTAAGTGTGTTTGGTGGCTCAGAACCATCAAAAAACGTTGAAATATAGTTCAAATTCAATAAAAATCGACAAAAATACAGTTTCTAGCTAAAATTTGATGGTTTCGTTGCACTTTCCGAGCCCGTAGGGTATCTGATTGGCTTAAAAGTACAAGAAAACACTTCAAAAGTGACGTTTCTGAAGAATTTTAACAGTTTTCTTGTATCTACGAACGCCAGAATGCATAAAATTGACCTAAACGTCTCCTTTTCCTATTCTGAGTCGATTCTGCATGCTTTAAGTGTGTTTGGTGGCTCAGAACCATCAAAAAACGTTGAAATATAGTTCAAATTCAATAAAAATCGACAAAAATACAGTTTCTAGCTAAAATTTGATGGTTTCGTTGCACTTTCCGAGCCCGTAGGGTATCTGATTGGCTTAAAAGTACAAGAAAACACTTCAAAAGTGACGTTTCTGAAGAATTTTAACAGTTTTCTTGTATCTACGAACGCCAGAATGCATAAAATTGACCTAAACGTCTCCTTTTCCTATTCTGAGTCGATTCTGCATGCTTTAAGTGTGTTTGGTGGCTCAGAACCATCAAAAAACGTTGAAATATAGTTCAAATTCAATAAAAATCGACAAAAATACAGTTTCTAGCTAAAATTTGATGGTTTCGTTGCACTTTCCGAGCCCGTAGGGTATCTGATTGGCTTAAAAGTACAAGAAAACACTTCAAAAGTGACGTTTCTGAAGAATTTTAACAGTTTTCTTGTATCTACGAACGCCAGAATGCATAAAATTGACCTAAACGTCTCCTTTTCCTATTCTGAGTCGATTCTGCATGCTTTAAGTGTGTTTGGTGGCTCAGAACCATCAAAAAACGTTGAAATATAGTTCAAATTCAATAAAAATCGACAAAAATACAGTTTCTAGCTAAAATTTGATGGTTTCGTTGCACTTTCCGAGCCCGTAGGGTATCTGATTGGCTTAAAAGTACAAGAAAACACTTCAAAAGTGACGTTTCTGAAGAATTTTAACAGTTTTCTTGTATCTACGAACGCCAGAATGCATAAAATTGACCTAAACGTCTCCTTTTCCTATTCTGAGTCGATTCTGCATGCTTTAAGTGTGTTTGGTGGCTCAGAACCATCAAAAAACGTTGAAATATAGTTCAAATTCAATAAAAATCGACAAAAATACAGTTTCTAGCTAAAGTTTGATGGTTTCGTTGCACTTTCCGAGCCCGTAGGGTATCTGATTGGCTTAAAAGTACAAGAAAACACTTCAAAAGTGACGTTTCTGAAGAATTTTAACAGTTTTCTTGTATCTACGAACGCCAGAATGCATAAAATTGACCTAAACGTCTCCTTTTCCTATTCTGAGTCGATTCTGCATGCTTTAAGTGTGTTTGGTGGCTCAGAACCATCAAAAAACGTTGAAATATAGTTCAAATTCAATAAAAATCGACAAAAATACAGTTTCTAGCTAAAATTTGATGGTTTCGTTGCACTTTCCGAGCCCGTAGGGTATCTGATTGGCTTAAAAGTACAAGAAAACACTTCAAAAGTGACGTTTCTGAAGAATTTTAACAGTTTTCTTGTATCTACGAACGCCAGAATGCATAAAATTGACCTAAACGTCTCCTTTTCCTATTCTGAGTCGATTCTGCATGCTTTAAGTGTGTTTGGTGGCTCAGAACCATCAAAAAACGTTGAAATATAGTTCAAATTCAATAAAAACCGACAAAAATACAGTTTCTAGCTAAAATTTGATGGTTTCGTTGCACTTTCCGAGCCCGTAGGGTATCTGATTGGCTTAAAAGTACAAGAAAACACTTCAAAAGTGACGTTTCTGAAGAATTTTAACAGTTTTCTTGTATCTACGAACGCCAGAATGCATAAAATTGACCTAAACGTCTCCTTTTCCTATTCTGAGTCGATTCTGCATGCTTTAAGTGTGTTTGGTGGCTCAGAACCATCAAAAAACGTTGAAATATAGTTCAAATTCAATAAAAATCGACAAAAATACAGTTTCTAGCTAAAATTTGATGGTTTCGTTGCACTTTCCGAGCCCGTAGGGTATCTGATTGGCTTAAAAGTACAAGAAAACACTTCAAAAGTGACGTTTCTGAAGAATTTTAACAGTTTTCTTGTATCTACGAACGCCAGAATGCATAAAATTGACCTAAACGTCTCCTTTTCCTATTCTGAGTCGATTCTGCATGCTTTAAGTGTGTTTGGTGGCTCAGAACCATCAAAAAACGTTGAAATATAGTTCAAAGTTCAATAAAAATCGACAAAAATACAGTTTCTAGCTAAAATTTGATGGTTTCGTTGCACTTTCCGAGCCCGTAGGGTATCTGATTGGCTTAAAAGTACAAGAAAACACTTCAAAAGTGAAGTTTCTGAAGAATTTTAACAGTTTTCTTGTATCTACGAACGCCAGAATGCATAAAATTGACCTAAACGTCTCCTTTTCCTATTCTGAGTCGATTCTGCATGCTTTAAGTGTGTTTGGTGGCTCAGAACCATCAAAAAACGTTGAAATATAGTTCAAATTCAATAAAAACCGACAAAAATACAGTTTCTAGCTAAAATTTGATGGTTTCGTTGCACTTTCCGAGCCCGTAGGGTATCTGATTGGCTTAAAAGTACAAGAAAACACTTCAAAAGTGACGTTTCTGAAGAATTTTAACAGTTTTCTTGTATCTACGAACGCCAGAATGCATAAAATTGACCTAAACGTCTCCTTTTCCTATTCTGAGTCGATTCTGCATGCTTTAAGTGTGTTTGGTGGCTCAGAACCATCAAAAAACGTTGAAATATAGTTCAAATTCAATAAAAATCGACAAAAATACAGTTTCTAGCTAAAATTTGATGGTTTCGTTGCACTTTCCGAGCCCGTAGGGTATCTGATTGGCTTAAAAGTACAAGAAAACACTTCAAAAGTGACGTTTCTGAAGAATTTTAACAGTTTTCTTGTATCTACGAACGCCAGAATGCATAAAATTGACCTAAACGTCTCCTTTTCCTATTCTGAGTCGATTCTGCATGCTTTAAGTGTGTTTGGTGGCTCAGAACCATCAAAAAACGTTGAAATATAGTTCAAATTCAATAAAAATCGACAAAAATACAGTTTCTAGCTAAAATTTGATGGTTTCGTTGCGCTTTCCGAGCCCGTAGGGTATCTGATTGGCTTAAAAGTACAAGAAAACACTTCAAAAGTGACGTTTCTGAAGAATTTTAACAGTTTTCTTGTATCTACGAACGCCAGAATGCATAAAATTGACCTAAACGTCTCCTTTTCCTATTCTGAGTCGATTCTGCATGCTTTAAGTGTGTTTGGTGGCTCAGAACCATCAAAAAACGTTGAAATATAGTTCAAATTCAATAAAAATCGACAAAAATACAGTTTCTAGCTAAAATTTGATGGTTTCGTTGCACTTTCCGAGCCCGTTGGGTATCTGATTGGCTTAAAAGTACAAGAAAACACTTCAAAAGTGACGTTTCTGAAGAATTTTAACAGTTTTCTTGTATCTACGAACGCCAGAATGCATAAAATTGACCTAAACGTCTCCTTTTCCTATTCTGAGTCGATTCTGCATGCTTTAAGTGTGTTTGGTGGCTCAGAACCATCAAAAAACGTTGAAATATAGTTCAAATTCAATAAAAAGCGACAAAAATACAGTTTCTAGCTAAAATTTGATGGTTTCGTTGCACTTTCCGAGCCCGTAGGGTATCTGATTGGCTTAAAAGTACAAGAAAACACTTCAAAAGTGACGTTTCTGAAGAATTTTAACAGTTTTCTTGTATCTACGAACGCCAGAATGCATAAATTGACCTAAACGTCTCCTTTTCCTATTCTGAGTCGATTCTGCATGCTTTAAGTGTGTTTGGTGGCTCAGAACCATCAAAAAACGTTGAAATATAGTTCAAATTCAATAAAAATCGACAAAAATACAGTTTCTAGCTAAAATTTGATGGTTTCGTTGCACTTTCCGAGCCCGTAGGGTATCTGATTGGCTTAAAAGTACAAGAAAACACTTCAAAAGTGACGTTTCTGAAGAATTTTAACAGTTTTCTTGTATCTACGAACGCCAGAATGCATAAAATTGACCTAAACGTCTCCTTTTCCTATTCTGAGTCGATTCTGCATGCTTTAAGTGTGTTTGGTGGCTCAGAACCATCAAAAAACGTTGAAATATAGTTCAAATTCAATAAAAATCGACAAAAATACAGTTTCTAGCTAAAATTTGATGGTTTCGTTGCACTTTCCGAGCCCGTTGGGTATCTGATTGGCTTAAAAGTACAAGAAAACACTTCAAAAGTGACGTTTCTGAAGAATTTTAACAGTTTTCTTGTATCTACGAACGCCAGAATGCATAAAATTGACCTAAACGTCTCCTTTTCCTATTCTGAGTCGATTCTGCATGCTTTAAGTGTGTTTGGTGGCTCAGAACCATCAAAAAACGTTGAAATATAGTTCAAATTCAATAAAAAGCGACAAAAATACAGTTTCTAGCTAAAATTTGATGGTTTCGTTGCACTTTCCGGGCCCGTAGGGTATCTGATTGGCTTAAAAGTACAAGAAAACACTTCAAAAGTGACGTTTCTGAAGAATTTTAACAGTTTTCTTGTATCTACGAACGCCAGAATGCATAAAATTGACCTAAACGTCTCCTTTTCCTATTCTGAGTCGATTCTGCATGCTTTAAGTGTTTTTGGTGGCTCAGAACCATCAAAAAACGTTGAAATATAGTTCAAATTCAATAAAAATCGACAAAAATACAGTTTCTAGCTAAAATTTGATGGTTTCGTTGCACTTTCCGAGCCCGTTGGGTATCTGATTGGCTTAAAAGTACAAGAAAACACTTCAAAAGTGACGTTTCTGAAGAATTTTAACAGTTTTCTTGTATCTACGAACGCCAGAATGCATAAAATTGACCTAAACGTCTCCTTTTCCTATTCTGAGTCGATTCTGCATGCTTTAAGTGTGTCTGGTGGCTCAGAACCATCAAAAAACGTTGAAATATAGTTCAAATTCAATAAAAATCGACAAAAATACAGTTTCTAGCTAAAATTTGATGGTTTCGTTGCACTTTCCGAGCCCGTAGGGTATCTGATTGGCTTAAAAGTACAAGAAAACACTTCAAAAGTGACGTTTCTTAAGAATTTTAACAGTTTTCTTGTATCTACGAACGCCAGAATGCATAAAATTGACCTAAACGTCTCCTTTTCCTATTCTGAGTCGATTCTGCATGCTTTAAGTGTGTTTGGTGGCTCAGAACCATCAAAAAACTTTGAAATATAGTTCAAATTCAATAAAAATCGACAAAAATACAGTTTCTAGCTAAAATTTGATGGTTTCGTTGCACTTTCCGAGCCCGTTGGGTATCTGATTGGCTTAAAAGTACAAGAAAACACTTCAAAAGTGACGTTTCTGAAGAATTTTAACAGTTTTCTTGTATCTACGAACGCCAGAATGCATAAAATTGACCTAAACGTCTCCTTTTCCTATTCTGAGTCGATTCTGCATGCTTTAAGTGTGTTTGGTGGCTCAGAACCATCAAAAAACGTTGAAATATAGTTCAAATTCAATAAAAAGCGACAAAAATACAGTTTCTAGCTAAAATTTGATGGTTTCGTTGCACTTTCCGAGCCCGTCGGGTATCTGATTGGCTTAAAAGTACAAGAAAACACTTCAAAAGTGACGTTTCTGAAGAATTTTAACAGTTTTCTTGTATCTACGAACGCCAGAATGCATAAAATTGACCTAAACGTCTCCTTTTCCTATTCTGAGTCGATTCTGCATGCTTTAAGTGTTTTTGGTGGCTCAGAACCATCAAAAAACGTTGAAATATAGTTCAAATTCAATAAAAATCGACAAAAATACAGTTTCTAGCTAAAATTTGATGGTTTCGTTGCACTTTCCGAGCCCGTTGGGTATCTGATTGGCTTAAAAGTACAAGAAAACACTTCAAAAGTGACGTTTCTGAAGAATTTTAACAGTTTTCTTGTATCTACGAACGCCAGAATGCATAAAATTGACCTAAACGTCTCCTTTTCCTATTCTGAGTCGATTCTGCATGCTTTAAGTGTGTCTGGTGGCTCAGAACCATCAAAAAACGTTGCAATATAGTTCAAATTCAATAAAAATCGACAAAAATACAGTTTCTAGCTAAAATTTGATGGTTTCGTTGCACTTTCCGAGCCCGTAGGGTATCTGATTGGCTTAAAAGTACAAGAAAACACTTCAAAAGTGACGTTTCTGAAGAATTTTAACAGTTTTCTTGTATCTACGAACGCCAGAATGCATAAAATTGACCTAAACGTCTCCTTTTCCTATTCTGAGTCGATTCTGCATGCTTTAAGTGTGTTTGGTGGCTCAGAACCATCAAAAAACGTTGAAATATAGTTCAAATTCAATAAAAATCGACAAAAATACAGTTTCTAGCTAAAATTTGATGGTTTCGTTGCACTTTCCGAGCCCGTTGGGTATCTGACTGGCTTAAAAGTACAAGAAAACACTTCAAAAGTGACGTTTCTGAAGAATTTTAACAGTTTTCTTGTATCTACGAACGCCAGAATGCATAAAATTGACCTAAACGTCTCCTTTTCCTATTCTGAGTCGATTCTGCATGCTTTAAGTGTGTCTGGTGGCTCAGAACCATCAAAAAAACGTTGAAATATAGTTCAAATTCAATAAAAATCGACAAAAATACAGTTTCTAGCTAAAATTTGATGGTTTCGTTGCACTTTCCGAGCCCGTAGGGTATCTGATTGGCTTAAAAGTACAAGAAAACACTTCAAAAGTGACGTTTCTGAAGAATTTTAACAGTTTTCTTGTATCTACGAACGCCAGAATGCATAAAATTGACCTAAACGTCTCCTTTTCCTATTCTGAGTCGATTCTGCATGCTTTAAGTGTGTTTGGTGTCTCAGAACCATCAAAAAACGTTGAAATATAGTTCAAATTCAATAAAAATCGACAAAAATACAGTTTCTAGCTAAAATTTGATGGTTTCGTTGCACTTTCCGAGCCCGTAGGGTATCTGATTGGCTTAAAAGTACAAGAAAACACTTCAAAAGTGACGTTTCTGAAGAATTTTAACAGTTTTCTTGTATCTACGAACGCCAGAATGCATAAAATTGACCTAAACGTCTCCTTTTCCTATTCTGAGTCGATTCTGCATGCTTTAAGTGTGTTTGGTGGCTCAGAACCATCAAAAAACGTTGAAATATAGTTCAAATTCAATAAAAATCGACAAAAATACAGTTTCTAGCTAAAATTTGATGGTTTCGTTGCACTTTCCGAGCCCGTAGGGTATCTGATTGGCTTAAAAGTACAAGAAAACACTTCAAAAGTGACGTTTCTGAAGAATTTTAACAGTTTTCTTGTATCTACGAACGCCAGAATGCATAAAATTGACCTAAACGTCTCCTTTTCCTATTTTGAGTCGATTCTGCATGCTTTAAGTGTGTTTGGTGGCTCAGAACCATCAAAAAACTTTGAAATATAGTTCAAATTCAATAAAAATCGACAAAAATACAGTTTCTAGCTAAAATTTGATGGTTTCGTTGCACTTTCCGAGCCCGTAGGGTATCTGATTGGCTTAAAAGTACAAGAAAACACTTCAAAAGTGACGTTTCTGAAGAATTTTAACAGTTTTCTTGTATCTACGAACGCCAGAATGCATAAAATTGACCTAAACGTCTCCTTTTCCTATTCTGAGTCGATTCTGCATGCTTTAAGTGTGTTTGGTGGCTCAGAACCATCAAAAAACGTTGAAATATAGTTCAAATTCAATAAAAATCGACAAAAATACAGTTTCTAGCTAAAATTTGATGGTTTCGTTGTACTTTCCGAGCCCGTAGGGTATCTGATTGGCTTAAAAGTACAAGAAAACACTTCAAAAGTGACGTTTCTGAAGAATTTTAACAGTTTTCTTGTATCTACGAACGCCAGAATGCATAAAATTGACCTAAACGTCTCCTTTTCCTATTCTGAGTCGATTCTGCATGCTTTAAGTGTGTTTGGTGGCTCAGAACCATCAAAAAACGTTGAAATATAGTTCAAATTCAATAAAAATCGACAAAAATACAGTTTCTAGCTAAAATTTGATGGTTTCGTTGCACTTTCCGAGCCCGTAGGGTATCTGATTGGCTTAAAAGTACAAGAAAACACTTCAAAAGTGACGTTTCTGAAGAATTTTAACAGTTTTCTTGTATCTACGAACGCCAGAATGCATAAAATTGACCTAAACGTCTCCTTTTTCTATTCTGAGTCGATTCTGCATGCTTTAAGTGTGTTTGGTGGCTCAGAACCATCAAAAAACGTTGAAATATAGTTCAAATTCAATAAAAATCGACAAAAATACAGTTTCTAGCTAAAATTTGATGGTTTCGTTGCACTTTCCGAGCCCGTAGGGTATCTGATTGGCTTAAAAGTACAAGAAAACACTTCAAAAGTGACGTTTCTGAAGAATTTTAACAGTTTTCTTGTATCTACGAACGCCAGAATGCATAAAATTGACCTAAACGTCTCCTTTTCCTATTCTGAGTCGATTCTGCATGCTTTAAGTGTGTTTGGTGGCTTAGAACCATCAAAAAACGTTGAAATATAGTTCAAATTCAATAAAAATCGACAAAAATACAGTTTCTAGCTAAAATTTGATGGTTTCGTTGCACTTTCCGAGCCCGTAGGGTATCTGATTGGCTTAAAAGTACAAGAAAACACTTCAAAAGTGACGTTTCTGAAGAATTTTAACAGTTTTCTTGTATCTACGAACGCCAGAATGCATAAAATTGACCTAAACGTCTCCTTTTCCTATTCTGAGTCGATTCTGCATGCTTTAAGTGTGTTTGGTGGCTCAGAACCATCAAAAAACGTTGAAATATAGTTCAAATTCAATAAAAATCGACAAAAATACAGTTTCTAGCTAAAATTTGATGGTTTCGTTGCACTTTCCGAGCCCGTTGGGTATCTGATTGGCTTAAAAGTACAAGAAAACACTTCAAAAGTGACGTTTCTGAAGAATTTTAACAGTTTTCTTGTATCTACGAACGCCAGAATGCATAAAATTGACCTAAACGTCTCCTTTTCCTATTCTGAGTCGATTCTGCATGCTTTAAGTGTGTTTGGTGGCTCAGAGCCATCAAAAAACGTTGAAAAATAGTTCAAATTCAATAAAAATCGACAAAAATACAGTTTCTAGCTAAAATTTGATGGTTTCGTTGCACTTTCCGAGCCCGTAGGGTATCTGATTGGCTTAAAAGTACAAGAAAACACTTCAAAAGTGACGTTTCTGAAGAATTTTAACAGTTTTCTTGTGTCTACGAACGCCAGAATGCATAAAATTGACCTAAACGTCTCCTTTTCCTATTCTGAGTCGATTCTGCATGCTTTAAGTGTGTTTGGTGGCTCAGAACCATCAAAAAACGTTGAAATATAGTTCAAATTCAATAAAAATCGACAAAAATACAGTTTCTAGCTAAAATTTGATGGTTTCGTTGCACTTTCCGAGCCCGTAGGGTATCTGATTGGCTTAAAAGTACAAGAAAACACTTCAAAAGTGACGTTTCTGAAGAATTTTAACAGTTTTCTTGTATCTACGAACGCCAGAATGCATAAAATTGACCTAAACGTCTCCTTTTCCTATTCTGAGTCGATTCTGCATGCTTTAAGTGTGTTTGGTGGCTCAGAACCATCAAAAAACGTTGAAATATAGTTCAAATTCAATAAAAATCGACAAAAATACAGTTTCTAGTTAAAATTTGATGGTTTCGTTGCACTTTCCGAGCCCGTAGGGTATCTGATTGGCTTAAAAGTACAAGAAAACACTTCAAAAGTGACGTTTCTGAAGAATTTTAACAGTTTTCTTGTATCTACGAACGCCAGAATGCATAAAATTGACCTAAACGTCTCCTTTTCCTATTCTGAGTCGATTCTGCATGCTTTAAGTGTGTTTGGTGGCTCAGAACCACCAAAAAACGTTGAAATTTAGTTCAAATTCAATAAAAATCGACAAAAATACAGTTTCTAGCTAAAATTTGATGGTTTCGTTGCACTTTCCGAGCCCGTAGGGTATCTGATTGGCTTAAAAGTACAAGAAAACACTTCAAAAGTGACGTTTCTGAAGAATTTTAACAGTTTTCTTGTATCTACGAACGCCAGAATGCATAAAATTGACCTAAACGTCTCCTTTTCCTATTCTGAGTCGATTCTGCATGCTTTAAGTGTGTTTGGTGGCTCAGAACCATCAAAAAACGTTGAAATATAGTTCAAATTCAATAAAAATCGACAAAAATACAGTTTCTAGCTAAAATTTGATGGTTTCGTTGCACTTTCCGAGCCCGTAGGTTATCTGATTGGCTTAAAAGTACAAGAAAACACTTCAAAAGTGACGTTTCTGAAGAATTTTAACAGTTTTCTTGTATCTACGAACGCCAGAATGCATAAAATTGACCTAAACGTCTCCTTTTCCTATTCTGAGTCGATTCTGCATGCTTTAAGTGTGTTTGGTGGCTCAGAACCATCAAAAAACGTTGAAATATAGTTCAAATTCAATAAAAATCGACAAAAATACAGTTTCTAGCTAAAATTTGATGGTTTCGTTGCACTTTCCGAGCCCGTAGGGTATCTGATTGGCTTAAAAGTACAAGAAAACACTTCAAAAGTGACGTTTCTGAAGCATTTTAACAGTTTTCTTGTATCTACGAACGCCAGAATGCATAAAATTGACCTAAACGTCTCCTTTTCCTATTCTGAGTCGATTCTGCATGCTTTAAGTGTGTTTGGTGGCTCAGAACCATCAAAAAACGTTGAAATATAGTTCAAATTCAATAAAAATCGACAAAAATACTGTTTCTAGCTAAAATTTGATGGTTTCGTTGCACTTTCCGAGCCCGTAGGGTATCTGATTGGCTTAAAAGTACAAGAAAACACTTCAAAAGTGACGTTTCTGAAGAATTTTAACAGTTTTCTTGTATCTACGAACGCCAGAATGCATAAAATTGACCTAAACGTCTCCTTTTCCTATTCTGAGTCGATTCTGCATGCTTTAAGTGTGTTTGGTGGCTCAGAACCATCAAAAAACGTTGAAATATAGTTCAAAATCAATAAAAATCGACAAAAATACTGTTTCTAGCTAAAATTTGATGGTTTGGTTGCACTTTCCGAGCCCGTTGGGTATCTGATTGGCTTAAAAGTACAAGAAAACACTTCAAAAGTGACGTTTCTGAAGAATTTTAACAGTTTTCTTGTATCTACGAACGCCAGAATGCATAAAATTGACCTAAACGTCTCCTTTTCCTATTCTGAGTCGATTCTGCATGCTTTAAGTGTGTTTGGTGGCTCAGAACCATCAAAAAACGTTGAAATATAGTTCAAATTCAATAAAAATCGACAAAAATACAGTTTCTAGCTAAAATTTTATGGTTTCGTTGCACTTTCCGAGCCCGTAGGGTATCTGATTGGCTTAAAAGTACAAGAAAACACTTCAAAAGTGACGTTTCTGAAGAATTTTAACAGTTTTCTTGTATCTACGAACGCCAGAATGCATAAAATTGACCTAAACGTCTCCTTTTCCTATTCTGAGTCGATTCTGCATGCTTTAAGTGTGTTTGGTGGCTCAGAACCATCAAAAAACGTTGAAATATAGTTCAAATTCAATAAAAATCGACAAAAATACAGTTTCTAGCTAAAATTTGATGGTTTCGTTGCACTTTCCGAGCCCGTAGGGTATCTGATTGGCTTAAAAGTACAAGAAAACACTTCAAAAGTGACGTTTCTGAAGAATTTTAACAGTTTTCTTGTATCTACGAACGCCAGAATGCATAAAATTGACCTAAACGTCTCCTTTTCCTATTCTGAGTCGATTCTGCATGCTTTAAGTGTGTTTGGTGGCTCAGAACCATCAAAAAACGTTGAAATATAGTTCAAATTCAATAAAAATCGACAAAAATACAGTTTCTAGCTAAAATTTGATGGTTTCGTTGCACTTTCCGAGCCCGTAGGGTATCTGATTGGCTTAAAAGTACAAGAAAACACTTCAAAAGTGACGTTCCTGAAGAATTTTAACAGTTTTCTTGTATCTACGAACGCCAGAATGCATAAAATTGACCTAAACGTCTCCTTTTCCTATTCTGAGTCGATTCTGCATGCTTTAAGTGTGTTTGGTGGCTCAGAACCATCAAAAAACGTTGAAATATAGTTCAAATTCAATAAAAATCGACAAAAATACAGTTTCTAGCTAAAATTTGATGGTTTCGTTGCACTTTCCGAGCCCGTAGGGTATCTGATTGGCTTAAAAGTACAAGAAGACACTTCAAAAGTGACGTTTCTGAAGAATTTTAACAGTTTTCTTGTATCTACGAACGCCAGAATGCATAAACTTGACCTAAACGTCTCCTTTTTCTATTCTGAGTCGATTCTGCATGCTTTAAGTGTGTTTGGTGGCTCAGAACCATCAAAAAACGTTGAAATATAGTTCAAATTCAATAAAAATCGACAAAAATACAGTTTCTAGCTAAAATTTGATGGTTTCGTTGCACTTTCCGAGCCCGTAGGGTATCTGATTGGCTTAAAAGTACAAGAAAACACTTCAAAAGTGACGTTTCTGAAGAATTTTAACAGTTTTCTTGTATCAACGAACGCCAGAATGCATAAAATTGACCTAAACGTCTCCTTTTCCTATTCTGAGTCGATTCTGCATGCTTTAAGTGTGTTTGGTGGCTCAGAACCATCAAAAAACGTTGAAATATAGTTCAAATTCAATAAAAATCGACAAAAATACAGTTTCTAGCTAAAATTTGATGGTTTCGTTGCACTTTCCGAGCCCGTAGGCTATCTGATTGGCTTAAAAGTACAAGAAAACACTTCAAAAGTGACGTTTCTGAAGAATTTTAACAGTTTTCTTGTATCTACGAACGCCAGAATGCATAAAATTGACCTAAACGTCTCCTTTTCCTATTCTGAGTCGATTCTGCATGCTTTAAGTGTGTTTGGTGGCTCAGAACCATCAAAAAACGTTGAAATATAGTTCAAATTCAATAAAAATCGACAAAAATACAGTTTCTAGCTAAAATTTGATGGTTTCGTTGCACTTTCCGAGCCCGTAGGGTATCTGATTGGCTTAAAAGTACAAGAAAACACTTCAAAAGTGACGTTTCTGAAGAATTTTAACAGTTTTCTTGTATCTACGAACGCCAGAATGCATAAAATTGACCTAAACGTCTCCTTTTCCTATTCTGAGTCGATTCTGCATGCTTTAAGTGTGTTTGGTGGCTCAGAACCATCAAAAAACGTTGAAATATAGTTCAAATTCAATAAAAATCGACAAAAATACAGTTTCTAGCTAAAATTTGATGGTTTCGTTGCACTTTCCGAGCCCGTAGGGTATCTGATTGGCTTAAAAGTACAAGAAAACACTTCAAAAGTGACGTTTCTGAAGAATTTTAACAGTTTTCTTGTATCAACGAACGCCAGAATGCATAAAATTGACCTAAACGTCTCCTTTTCCTATTCTGAGTCGATTCTGCATGCTTTAAGTGTGTTTGGTGGCTCAGAACCATCAAAAAACGTTGAAATATAGTTCAAATTCAATAAAAATCGACAAAAATACAGTTTCTAGCTAAAATTTGATGGTTTCGTTGCACTTTCCGAGCCCGTAGGGTATCTGATTGGCTTAAAAGTACAAGAAAACACTTCAAAAGTGACGTTTCTGAAGAATTTTAACAGTTTTCTTGTATCTACGAACGCCAGAATGCATAAAATTGACCTAAACGTCTCCTTTTCCTATTCTGAGTCGATTCTGCATGCTTTAAGTGTGTTTGGTGGCTCAGAACCATCAAAAAACGTTGAAATATAGTTCAAATTCAATAAAAATCGACAAAAATACAGTTTCTAGCTAAAATTTGATGGTTTCGTTGCACTTTCCGAGCCCGTAGGGTATCTGATTGGCTTAAAAGTACAAGAAAACACTTCAAAAGTGACGTTCCTGAAGAATTTTAACAGTTTTCTTGTATCTACGAACGCCAGAATGCATAAAATTGACCTAAACTTCTCCTTTTCCTATTCTGAGTCGATTCTGTATGCTTTAAGTGTGTTTGGTGGCTCAGAACCATCAAAAAACGTTGAAATATAGTTCAAATTCAATAAAAATCGACAAAAATACAGTTTCTAGCTAAAATTTGATGGTTTCGTTGCACTTTCCGAGCCCGTAGGGTATCTGATTGGCTTAAAAGTACAAGAAGACACTTCAAAAGTGACGTTTCTGAAGAATTTTAACAGTTTTCTTGTATCTACGAACGCCAGAATGCATAAACTTGACCTAAACGTCTCCTTTTTCTATTCTGAGTCGATTCTGCATGCTTTAAGTGTGTTTGGTGGCTCAGAACCATCAAAAAACGTTGAAATATAGTTCAAATTCAATAAAAATCGACAAAAATACAGTTTCTAGCTAAAATTTGATGGTTTCGTTGCACTTTCCGAGCCCGTAGGGTATCTGATTGGCTTAAAAGTACAAGAAAACACTTCAAAAGTGACGTTTCTGAAGAATTTTAACAGTTTTCTTGTATCAACGAACGCCAGAATGCATAAAATTGACCTAAACGTCTCCTTTTCCTATTCTGAGTCGATTCTGCATGCTTTAAGTGTGTTTGGTGGCTCAGAACCATCAAAAAACGTTGAAATATAGTTCAAATTCAATAAAAATCGACAAAAATACAGTTTCTAGCTAAAATTTGATGGTTTCGTTGCACTTTCCGAGCCCGTAGGGTATCTGATTGGCTTAAAAGTACAAGAAAACACTTCAAAAGTGACGTTTCTGAAGAATTTTAACAGTTTTCTTGTATCTACGAACGCCAGAATGCATAAAATTGACCTAAACGTCTCCTTTTCCTATTCTGAGTCGATTCTGCATGCTTTAAGTGTGTTTGGTGGTTCAGAACCATCAAAAAAACGTTGAAATATAGTTCAAATTCAATAAAAATCGACAAAAATACAGTTTCTAGCTAAAATTTGATGGTTTCGTTGCACTTTCCGAGCCCGTAGGGTATCTGATTGGCTTAAAAGTACAAGAAAACACTTCAAAAGTGACGTTTCTGAAGAATTTTAACAGTTTTCTTGTATCTACGAACGCCAGAATGCATAAAATTGACCTAAACGTCTCCTTTTCCTATTCTGAGTCGATTCTGCATGCTTTAAGTGTGTTTGGTGGCTCAGAACCATCAAAAAACGTTGAAATATAGTTCAAATTCAATAAAAATCGACAAAAATACAGTTTCTAGCTAAAATTTGATGGTTTCGTTGCACTTTCCGAGCCCGTAGGGTATCTGATTGGCTTAAAAGTACAAGAAAACACTTCAAAAGTGACGTTTCTGAAGAATTTTAACAGTTTTCTTGTATCTACGAACGCCAGAATGCATAAAATTGACCTAAACGTCTCCTTTTCCTATTCTGAATCGATTCTGCATGCTTTAAGTGTGTTTGGTGGCTCAGAACCATCAAAAAACGTTGAAATATAGTTCAAATTCAATAAAAATCGACAAAAATACAGTTTCTAGCTAAAATTTGATGGTTTCGTTGCACTTTCCGAGCCCGTAGGGTATCTGATTGGCTTAAAAGTACAAGAAAACACTTCAAAAGTGACGTTTCTGAAGAATTTTAACAGTTTTCTTGTATCTACGAACGCCAGAATGCATAAAATTGACCTAAACGTCTCCTTTTCCTATTCTGAGTCGATTCTGCATGCTTTAAGTGTGTTTGGTGGCTCAGAACCATCAAAAAACGTTGAAATATAGTTCAAATTCAATAAAAATCGACAAAAATACAGTTTCTAGCTAAAATTTGATGGTTTCGTTGCACTTTCCGAGCCCGTAGGGTATCTGATTGGCTTAAAAGTACAAGAAAACACTTCAAAAGTGACGTTTCTGAAGAATTTTAACAGTTTTCTTGTATCTACGAACGCCAGAATGCATAAAATTGACCTAAACGTCTCCTTTTCCTATTCTGAGTCGATTCTGCATGCTTTAAGTGTGTTTGGTGGCTCAGAACCATCAAAAAACGTTGAAATATAGTTCAAATTCAATAAAAATCGACAAAAATACAGTTTCTAGCTAAAATTTGATGGTTTCGTTGCACTTTCCGAGCCCGTAGGGTATCTGATTGGCTTAAAAGTACAAGAAAACACTTCAAAAGTGACGTTTCTGAAGAATTTTAACAGTTTTCTTGTATCTACGAACGCCAGAATGCATAAAATTGACCTAAACGTCTCCTTTTCCTATTCTGAGTCGATTCTGCATGCTTTAAGTGTGTTTGGTGGCTCAGAACCATCAAAAAACGTTGAAATATAGTTCAAATTCAATAAAAATCGACAAAAATACAGTTTCTAGCTAAAATTTGATGGTTTCGTTGCACTTTCCGAGCCCGTAGGGTATCTGATTGGCTTAAAAGTACAAGAAAACACTTCAAAAGTGACGTTTCTGAAGAATTTTGACAGTTTTCTTGTATCTACGAACGCCAGAATGCATAAAATTGACCTAAACGTTTCCTTTTCCTATTCTGAGTCGATTCTGCATGCTTTAAGTGTGTTTGGTGGCTCAGAACCATCAAAAAACGTTGAAATATAGTTCAAATTCAATAAAAATCGACAAAAATACAGTTTCTAGCTAAAATTTGATGGTTTCGTTGCACTTTCCGAGCCCGTAGGGTATCTGATTGGCTTAAAAGTACAAGAAAACACTTCAAAAGTGACGTTTCTGAAGAATTTTAACAGTTTTCTTGTATCTACGAACGCCAGAATGCATAAAATTGACCTAAACGTCTCCTTTTCCTATTCTGAGTCGATTCTGCATGCTTTAAGTGTGTTTGGTGGCTCAGAACCATCAAAAAACGTTGAAATATAGTTCAAATTCAATAAAAATCGACAAAAATACAGTTTCTAGCTAAAATTTGATGGTTTCGTTGCACTTTCCGAGCCCGTAGGGTATCTGATTGGCTTAAAAGTACAAGAAAACACTTCAAAAGTGACGTTTCTGAAGAATTTTAACAGTTTTCTTGTATCTACGAACGCCAGAATGCATAAAATTGACCTAAACGTCTCCTTTTCCTATTCTGAGTCGATTCTGCATGCTTTAAGTGTGTTTGGTGGCTCAGAACCATCAAAAAACGTTGAAATATAGTTCAAATTCAATAAAAATCGACAAAAATACAGTTTCTAGCTAAAATTTTATGGTTTCGTTGCACTTTCCGAGCCCGTAGGGTATCTGATTGGCTTAAAAGTACAAGAAAACACTTCAAAAGTGACGTTTCTGAAGAATTTTAACAGTTTTCTTGTATCTACGAACGCCAGAATGCATAAAATTGACCTAAACGTCTCATTTTCCTATTCTGAGTCGATTCTGCATGCTTTAAGTGTGTTTGGTGGCTCAGAACCATCAAAAAACGTTGAAATATAGTTCAAATTCAATAAAAATCGACAAAAATACAGTTTCTAGCTAAAATTTGATGGTTTCGTTGCACTTTCCGAGCCCGTAGGGTATCTGATTGGCTTAAAAGTACAAGCAAACACTTCAAAAGTGACGTTTCTGAAGAATTTTAACAGTTTTCTTGTATCTACGAACGCCAGAATGCATAAAATTGACCTAAACGTCTCCTTTTCCTATTCTGAGTCGATTCTGAATGCTTTAAGTGTGTTTGGTGGCTCAGAACCATCAAAAAACGTTGAAATATAGTTCAAATTCAATAAAAATCGACAAAAATACAGTTTCTAGCTAAAATTTGATGGTTTCGTTGCACTTTCCGAGCCCGTTGGGTATCTGATTGGCTTAAAAGTACAAGAAAACACTTCAAAAGTGACGTTTCTGAAGAATTTTAACAGTTTTCTTGTATCTACGAACGCCAGAATGCATAAAATTGACCTAAACGTCTCCTTTTCCTATTCTGAGTCGATTCTGCATGCTTTAAGTGTGTTTGGTGGCTCAGAACCATCAAAAAACGTTGAAATATAGTTCAAATTCAATAAAAATCGACAAAAATACAGTTTCTAGCTAAAATTTGATGGTTTCGTTGCACTTTCCGAGCCCGTAGGATATCTGATTGGCTTAAAAGTACAAGAAAACACTTCAAAAGTGACGTTTCTGAAGAATTTTAAAAGTTTTCTTGTATCTACGAACGCCAGAATGCACAAAAATTGACCTAAACGTCTCCTTTTCCTATTCTGAGTCGATTCTGCATGCTTTAAGTGTGTTTGGTGGCTCAGAACCATCAAAAAACGTTGAAATATAGTTCAAATTCAATAAAAATCGACAAAAATACAGTTTCTAGCTAAAATTTGATGGTTTCGTTGCACTTTCCGAGCCCGTAGGGTATCTGATTGGCTTAAAAGTACAAGAAAACACTTCAAAAGTGACGTTTCTGAAGAATTTTAACAGTTTTCTTGTATCTACGAACGCCAGAATGCATAAAATTGACCTAAACGTCTCCTTTTCCTATTCTGAGTCGATTCTGCATGCTTTAAGTGTGTTTGGTGGCTCAGAACCATCAAAAAACGTTGAAATATAGTTCAAATTCAATAAAAATCGACAAAAATACAGTTTCTAGCTAAAATTTGATGGTTTCGTTGCACTTTCCGAGCCCGTAGGGTATCTGATTGGCTTAAAAGTACAAGAAAACACTTCAAAAGTGACGTTTCTGAAGAATTTTAACAGTTTTCTTGTATCTACGAACGCCAGAATGCATAAAATTGACCTAAACGTCTCCTTTTCCTATTCTGAGTCGATTCTGCATGCTTTAAGTGTGTTTGGTGGCTCAGAACCATCAAAAAACGTTGAAATATAGTTCAAATTCAATAAAAATCGACAAAAATACAGCTTCTAGCTAAAATTTGATGGTTTCGTTGCACTTTCCGAGCCCGTCACTTTTGAAGTGTTTTCTTGTACTTTTAAGCCAATCAGATACCCTACGGGCTCGGAAAGTGCAACGAAACCATCAAATTTTAGCTAGAAACTGTATTTTTGTCGATTTTTATTGAATTTGAACTATATTTCAACGTTTTTTGATGGTTCTGAGCCACCAAACACACTTAAAGCATGCAGAATCGACTCAGAATAGGAAAAGGAGACGTTTAGGTCAATTTTATGCATTCTGGCGTTCGTAGATACAAGAAAACTGTTAAAATTCTTCAGAAACGTCACTTTTGAAGTGTTTTCAAAGTACAAGAAAACACTTCAAAAGTGACGTTTCTGAAGAATTTTAACAGTTTTCTTGGTTCTACGAACGCCAGAATGCATAAAATTGACCTAAACGTCTCCTTTTCCTATTCTGAGTCGATTCTGCATGCTTTAAGGGTGTTTGGTGGCTCAGAACCATCAAAAAACGTTGAAATATAGTTCAAATTCAATAAAAATCGACAAAAATACAGTTTCTAGCTAAAATTTGATGGTTTCGTTGCACTTTCCGAGCGCGTAGGGTATCTGATTGGCTTAAAAGTACAAGAAAACACTTCAAAAGTGACGTTTCTGAAGAATTTTAACAGTTTTCTTGTATCTACGAACGCCAGAATGCATAAAATTGACCTAAACGTCTCCTTTTCCTATTCTGAGTCGATTCTGCATGCTTTAAGTGTGTTTGGTGGCTCAGAACCATCAAAAAACGTTGAAATATAGTTCAAATTCAATAAAAATCGACAAAAATACAGTTTCTAGCTAAAATTTGATGGTTTCGTTGCACTTTCCGAGCCCGTAGGGTATCTGATTGGCTTAAAAGTACAAGAAAACACTTCAAAAGTGACGTTTCTGAAGAATTTTAACAGTTTTCTTGTATCTATGAACGCCAGAATGCATAAAATTGACCTAAACGTCTCCTTTTCCTATTCTGAGTCGATTCTGCATGCTTTAAGTGTGTTTGGTGGCTCAGAACCATCAAAAAACATTGAAATATAGTTCAAATTCAATAAAAATCGACAAAAATACAGTTTCTAGCTAAAATTTGATGGTTTCGTTGCACTTTCCGAGCCCGTAGGGTATCTGATTGGCTTAAAAGTACAAGAAAACACTTCAAAAGTGACGTTTCTGAAGAATTTTAACAGTTTTCTTGTATCTACGAACGCCAGAATGCATAAAATTGACCTAAACGTCTCCTTTTCCTATTCTGAGTCGATTCTGCATGCTTTAAGTGTGTTTGGTGGCTCAGAACCATCAAAAAACGTTGAAATATAGTTCAAATTCAATAAAAATCGACAAAAATACAGTTTCTAGCTAAAATTTGATGGTTTCGTTGCACTTTCCGAGCCCGTAGGGTATCTGATTGGCTTAAAAGTACAAGAAAACACTTCAAAAGTGACGTTTCTGAAGAATTTTAACAGTTTTCTTGTATCTATGAACGCCAGAATGCATAAAATTGACCTAAACGTCTCCTTTTCCTATTCTGAGTCGATTCTGCATGCTTTAAGTGTGTTTGGTGGCTCAGAACCATCAAAAAACGTTGAAATATAGTTCAAATTCAATAAAAATCGACAAAAATACAGTTTCTAGCTAAAATTTGATGGTTTCGTTGCACTTTCCGAGCCCGTTGGGTATCTGATTGGCTTAAAAGTACAAGAAAACACTTCAAAAGTGACGTTTCTGAAGAATTTTAACAGTTTTCTTGTTTCTACGAACGCCAGAATGCATAAAATTGACCTAAACGTCTCCTTTTCCTATTCTGAGTCGATTCTGCATGCTTTAAGTGTGTTTGGTGGCTCAGAACCATCAAAAAACGTTGAAATATAGTTCAAATTCAATAAAAATCGACAAAAATACAGTTTCTAGCTAAAATTTGATGGTTTCGTTGCACTTTCCGAGCGCGTAGGGTATCTGATTGGCTTAAAAGTACAAGAAAACACTTCAAAAGTGACGTTTCTGAAGAATTTTAACAGTTTTCTTGTATCTACGAACGCCAGAATGCATAAAATTGACCTAAACGTCTCCTTTTCCTATTCTGAGTCGATTCTGCATGCTTTAAGTGTGTTTGGTGGCTCAGAACCATCAAAAAACGTTGAAATATAGTTCAAATTGAATAAAAATCGACAAAAATACAGTTTCTAGCTAAAATTTGATGGTTTCGTTGCACTTTCCGAGCCCGTAGGGTATCTGATTGGCTTAAAAGTACAAGAAAACACTTCAAAAGTGACGTTTCTGAAGAATTTTAACAGTTTTCTAGTATCTATGAACGCCAGAATGCATAAAATTGACCTAAACGTCTCCTTTTCCTATTCTGAGTCGATTCTGCATGCTTTAAGTGTGTTTGGTGGCTCAGAACCATCAAAAAACGTTGAAATATAGTTCAAATTCAATAAAAATCGACAAAAATACAGTTTCTAGCTAAAATTTGATGGTTTCGTTGCACTTTCCGAGCCCGTTGGGTATCTGATTGGCTTAAAAGTACAAGAAAACACTTCAAAAGTGACGTTTCTGAAGAATTTTAACAGTTTTCTTGTATCTACGAACGCCAGAATGCATAAAATTGACCTAAACGTCTCCTTTTCCTATTCTGAGTCGATTCTGCATGCTTTAAGTGTGTTTGGTGGCTCAGAACCATCAAAAAACGTTGAAATATAGTTCAAATTCAATAAAAATCGACAAAAATACAGTTTCTAGCTAAAATTTGATGGTTTCGTTGCACTTTCCGAGCCCGTAGGGTATCTGATTGGCTTAAAAGTACAAGAAAACACTTCAAAAGTGACGTTTCTGAAGAATTTTAACAGTTTTCTTGTATCTACGAACGCCAGAATGCATAAAATTGACCTAAACGTCTCCTTTTCCTATTCTGAGTCGATTCTGCATGCTTTAAGTGTGTTTGGTGGCTCAGAACCATCAAAAAACGTTGAAATATAGTTCAAATTCAATAAAAATCGACAAAAATACAGTTTCTAGCTAAAATTTGATGGTGTCGTTGCACTTTCCGAGCCCGTAGGGTATCTGATTGGCTTAAAAGTACAAGAAAACACTTCAAAAGTGACGTTTCTGAAGAATTTTAACAGTTTTCTTGTATCTACGAACGCCAGAATGCATAAAATTGACCTAAACGTCTCCTTTTCCTATTCTGAGTCGATTCTGCATGCCTTAAGTGTGTTTGGTGGCTCAGAACCATCAAAAAACGTTGAAATATAGTTCAAATTCAATAAAAATCGACAAAAATACAGTTTCTAGCTAAAATTTGATGGTTTCGTTGCACTTTCCGAGCCCGTAGGGTATCTGATTGGCTTAAAAGTACAAGAAAACACTTCAAAAGTGACGTTTCTGAAGAATTTTAACAGTTTTCTTGTATCTACGAACGCCAGAATGCATAAAATTGACCTAAACGTCTCCTTTTCCTATTTTGAGTCGATTCTGCATGGTTTAAGTGTGTTTGGTGGCTCAGAACCATCAAAAAACGTTGAAATATAGTTCAAATTCAATAAAAATCGACAAAAATACAGTTTCTAGCTAAAATTTGATGGTTTCGTTGCACTTTCCGAGCCCGTAGGGTATCTGATTGGCTTAAAAGTACAAGAAAACACTTCAAAAGTGACGTTTCTGAAGAATTTTAACAGTTTTCTTGTATCTACGAACGCCAGAATGCATAAAATTGACCTAAACGTCTCCTTTTCCTATTCTGAGTCGATTCTGCATGCTTTAAGTGTGTTTGGTGGCTCAGAACCATCAAAAAACGTTGAAATATAGTTCAAATTCAATAAAAATCGACAAAAATACAGTTTCTAGCTAAAATTTGATGGTTTCGTTGCACTTTCCGAGCCCGTAGGGTATCTGATTGGCTTAAAAGTACAAGAAAACACTTCAAAAGTGACGTTTCTGAAGAATTTTAACAGTTTTCTTGTATCTACGAACGCCAGAATGCATAAAATTGACCTAAACGTCTCCTTTTCCTATTCTGAGTCGATTCTGCATGCTTTAAGTGTGTTTGGTGGCTCAGAACCATCAAAAAACGTTGAAATATAGTTCAAATTCAATAAAAATCGACAAAAATACAGTTTCTAGCTAAAATTTGATGGTTTCGTTGCACTTTCCGAGCCCGTAGGGTATCTGATTGGCTTAAAAGTACAAGAAAACACTTCAAAAGTGACGTTTCTGAAGAATTTTAACAGTTTTCTTGTATCTACGAACGCCAGAATGCATAAAATTGACCTAAACGTCTCCTTTTCCTATTCTGAGTCGATTCTTCATGCTTTAAGTGTGTTTGGTGGCTCAGAACCATCAAAAAACGTTGAAATATAGTTCAAATTCAATAAAAATCGACAAAAATACAGTTACTAGCTAAAATTTGATGGTTTCGTTGCACTTTCCGAGCCCGTAGGGTATCTGATTGGCTTAAAAGTACAAGAAAACACTTCAAAAGTGACGTTTCTGAAGAATTTTAACAGTTTTCTTGTATCTACGAACGCCAGAATGCATAAAATTGACCTAAACGTCTCCTTTTCCTATTCTGAGTCGATTCTGCATGCTTTAAGTGTGTTTGGTGGCTCAGAGCCATCAAAAAACGTTGAAAAATAGTTCAAATTCAATAAAAATCGACAAAAATACAGTTTCTAGCTAAAATTTGATGGTTTCGTTGCACTTTCCGAGCCCGTAGGGTATCTGATTGGCTTAAAAGTACAAGAAAACACTTCAAAAGTGACGTTTCTGAAGAATTTTAGCAGTTTTCTTGTATCTACGAACGCCAGAATGCATAAAATTGACCTAAACGTCTCCTTTTCCTATTTTGAGTCGATTCTGCATGCTTTAAGTGTGTTTGGTGGCTCAGAACCATCAAAAAACGTTGAAATATAGTTCAAATTCAATAAAAATCGACAAAAATACAGTTTCTAGCTAAAATTTGATGGTTTCGTTGCACTTTCCGAGCCCGTAGGGTATCTGATTGGCTTAAAAGTACAAGAAAACACTTCAAAAGTGACGTTTCTGAAGAATTTTAACAGTTTTCTTGTATCTACGAACGCCAGAATGCATAAAATTGACCTAAACGTCTCCTTTTCCTATTCTGAGTCGATTCTGCATGCTTTAAGTGTGTTTGGTGGCTCAGAACCATCAAAAAACTTTGAAATATAGTTCAAATTCAATAAAAATCGACAAAAATACAGTTTGTAGCTAAAATTTGATGGTTTCGTTGCACTTTCCGAGCCCGTAGGGTATCTGATTGGCTTAAAAGTACAAGAAAACACTTCAAAAGTGACGTTTCTGAAGAATTTTAACAGTTTTCTTGTATCTACGAACGCCAGAATGCATAAAATTGACCTAAACGTCTCCTTTTCCTATTCTGAGTCGATTCTGCATGTTTAAGTGTGTTTGGTGGCTCAGAACCATCAAAAATCATTGAAATATAGTTCAAATTCAATAAAAATCGACAAAAATACAGTTTCTAGCTAAAATTTGATGGTTTCGTTGCACTTTCCGAGCCCGTAGGGTATCTGATTGGCTTAAAAGTACAAGAAAACACTTCAAAAGTGACGTTTCTGAAGAATTTTAACAGTTTTCTTGTTTCTACGAACGCCAGAATGCATAAAATTGACCTAAACGTCTCCTTTTCCTATTCTGAGTCGATTCTGCATGCTTTAAGTGTGTTTGGTGGCTCAGAACCATCAAAAAACGTTGAAATATAGTTCAAATTCAATAAAAATCGACAAAAATACAGTTTCTAGCTAAAATTTGATGGTTTCGTTGCACTTTCCGAGCGCGTAGGGTATCTGATTGGCTTAAAAGTACAAGAAAACACTTCAAAATTGACGTTTCTGAAGAATTTTAACAGTTTTCTTGTATCTACGAACGCCAGAATGCATAAAATTGACCTAAACGTCTCCTTTTCCTATTCTGAGTCGATTCTGCATGCTTTAAGTGTGTTTGGTGGCTCAGAACCATCAAAAAACGTTGAAATATAGTTCAAATTCAATAAAAATCGACAAAAATACAGTTTCTAGCTAAAATTTGATGGTTTCGTTGCACTTTCCGAGGCCGTAGGGTATCTGATTGGCTTAAAAGTACAAGAAAACACTTCAAAAGTGACGTTTCTGAAGAATTTTAACAGTTTTCTTGTATCTATGAACGCCAGAATGCATAAAATTGACCTAAACGTCTCCTTTTCCTATTCTGAGTCGATTCTGCATGCTTTAAGTGTGTTTGGTGGCTCAGAACCATCAAAAAACGTTGAAATATAGTTCAAATTCAATAAAAATCGACAAAAATACAGTTTCTAGCTAAAATTTGATGGTTTCGTTGCACTTTCCGAGCCCGTTGGGTATCTGATTGGCTTAAAGGTACAAGAAAACACTTCAAAAGTGACGTTTCTGAAGAATTTTAACAGTTTTCTTGTATCTACGAACGCCAGAATGCATAAAATTGACCTAAACGTCTCCTTTTCCTATTCTGAGTCGATTCTGCATGCTTTAAGTGTGTTTGGTGGCTCAGAACCATCAAAAAACGTTGAAATATAGTTCAAATTCAATAAAAATCGACAAAAATACAGTTTCTAGCTAAAATTTGATGGTTTCGTTGCACTTTCCGAGCCCGTAGGGTATCTGATTGGCTTAAAAGTACAAGAAAACACTTCAAAAGTGACGTTTCTGAAGAATTTTAACAGTTTTCTTGTATCTACGAACGCCAGAATGCATAAAATTGACCTAAACGTCTCCTTTTCCTATTCTTAGTCGATTCTGCATGCTTTAAGTGTGTTTGGTGGCTCAGAACCATCAAAAAACGTTGAAATATAGTTCAAATTCAATAAAAATCGACAAAAATACAGTTTCTAGCTAAAATTTGATGGTTTCGTTGGACTTTCCGAGCCCGTAGGATATCTGATTGGCTTAAAAGTACAAGAAAACACTTCAAAAGTGACATTTCTGAAGAATTTTAACAGTTTTCTTGTATCTACGAACGCCAGAATGCATAAAATTGACCTAAACGTCTCCTTTTCCTATTCTGAGTCGATTCTGCATGCTTTAAGTGTGTTTGGTGGCTCAGAACCATCAAAAAACGTTGAAATATTGTTCAAATTCAATAAAAATCGACAAAAATACAGTTTCTAGCTAAAATTTGATGGTTTCGTTGCAGTTTCCGAGCCCGTCGGGTACCTGATTGGCTTAAAAGTACAAGAAAACACTTCAAAAGTGACGTTTCTGAAGAATTTTAACAGTTTTCTTGTATCTACGAACGCCAGAATGCATAAAATTGACCTAAACGTCTCCTTTTCCTATTCTGAGTCGATTCTGCATGCTTTAAGTGTGTTTGGTGGCTCAGAACCATCAAAAAACGTTGAAATATAGTTCAAATTCAATAAAAATCGACAAAAATACAGTTTCTAGCTAAAATTTGATGGTTTCGTTGCACTTTCCGAGCCCGTAGGGTATCTGATTGGCTTAAAAGTACAAGAAAACACTTCAAAAGTGACGTTTCTGAAGAATTTTAACAGTTTTCTTGTATCTACGAACGCCAGAATGCATAAAATTGACCTAAACGTCTCCTTTTCCTATTCTTAGTCGATTCTGCATGCTTTAAGTGTGTTTGGTGGCTCAGAACCATCAAAAAACGTTGAAATATAGTTCAAATTCAATAAAAATCGACAAAAATACAGTTTCTAGCTAAAATTTGATGGTTTCGTTGCAGTTTCCGAGCCCGTCGGGTATCTGATTGGCTTAAAAGTACAAGAAAACACTTCAAAAGTGACGTTTCTGAAGAATTTTAACAGTTTTCTTGTATCTACGAACGCCAGAATGCATAAAATTGACCTAAACGTCTCCTTTTCCTATTCTGAGTCGATTCTGCATGCTTTAAGTGTGTTTGGTGGCTCAGAACCATCAAAAAACGTTGAAATATAGTTCAAATTCAATAAAAATCGACAAAAATACAGTTTCTAGCTAAAATTTGATGGTTTCGTTGCACTTTCCGAGCCCGTAGGGTATCTGATTGGCTTAAAAGTACAAGAAAACACTTCAAAAGTGACGTTTCTGAAGAATTTTAACAGTTTTCTTGTATCTACGAACGCCAGAATGCATAAAATTGACCTAAACGTCTCCTTTTCCTATTCTGAGTCGATTCTGCATGCTTTAAGTGTGTTTGGTGGCTCAGAACCATCAAAAAACGTTGAAATATAGTTCAAATTCAATAAAAATCGACAAAAATACAGTTTCTAGCTAAAATTTGATGGTTTCGTTGCACTTTCCGAGCCCGTAGGGTATCTGATTGGCTTAAAAGTACAAGAAAACACTTCAAAAGTGACGTTTCTGAAGAATTTTAACAGTTTTCTTGTATCTACGAACGCCAGAATGAATAAAATTGACCTAAACTTCTCCTTTTCCTATTCTGAGTCGATTCTGCATGCTTTAAGTGTGTTTGGTGGCTCAGAACCATCAAAAAACGTTGAAATATAGTTCAAATTCAATAAAAATCGACAAAAATACAGTTTCTAGCTAAAATTTGATGGTTTCGTTGCACTTTCCGAGCCCGTAGGGTATCTGATTGGCTTAAAAGTACAAGAAAACACTTCAAAAGTGACGTTTCTGAAGAATTTTAACAGTTTTCTTGTATCTACGAACGCCAGAATGCATAAAATTGACCTAAACGTCTCCTTTTCCTATTCTGAGTCGATTCTGCATGCTTTAAGTGTGTTTGGTGGCTCAGAACCATCAAAAACGTTGAAATATAGTTCAAATTCAATAAAAATCGACAAAAATACAGTTTCTAGCTAAAATTTGATGGTTTCGTTGCACTTTCCGAGCCCGTAGGGTATCTGATTGGCTTAAAAGTACAAGAAAACACTTCAAAAGTGACGTTTCTGAAGAATTTTAACAGTTTTCTTGTATCTACGAACGCCAGAATGCATAAAATTGACCTAAACGTCTCCTTTTCCTATTCTTAGTCGATTCTGCATGCTTTAAGTGTGTTTGGTGGCTCAGAACCATCAAAAAACGTTGAAATATAGTTCAAATTCAATAAAAATCGACAAAAATACAGTTTCTAGCTAAAATTTGATGGTTTCGTTGGACTTTCCGAGCCCGTAGGATATCTGATTGGCTTAAAAGTACAAGAAAACACTTCAAAAGTGACGTTTCTGAAGAATTTTAACAGTTTTCTTGTATCTACGAACGCCAGAATGCATAAAATTGACCTAAACGTCTCCTTTTCCTATTCTGAGTCGATTCTGCATGCTTTAAGTGTGTTTGGTGGCTCAGAACCATCAAAAAACGTTGAAATATAGTTCAAATTCAATAAAAATCGACAAAAATACAGTTTCTAGCTAAAATTTGATGGTTTCGTTGCACTTTCCGAGCCCGTAGGGTATCTGATTGGCTTAAAAGATCAAGAAAACACTTCAAAAGTGACGTTTCTGAAGAATTTTAACAGTTTTTTTGTATCTACGAACGCCAGAATGCATAAAATTGACCTAAACGTCTCCTTTTCCTATTCTGAGTCGATTCTGCATGCTTTAAGTGTGTTTGGTGGCTCAGAACCATCAAAAAACGTTGAAATATAGTTCAAATTCAATAAAAATCGACAAAAATACAGTTTCTAGCTAAAATTTGATGGTTTCGTTGCACTTTCCGAGCCCGTTGGGTATCTGATTGGCTTAAAAGTACAAGAAAACACTTCAAAAGTGACATTTCTGAAGAATTTTAACAGTTTTCTTGTATCTACGAACGCCAGAATGCATAAAATTGACCTAAACGTCTCCTTTTCCTATTCTGAGTCGATTCTGCATGCTTTAAGTGTGTTTGGTGGCTCAGAACCATCAAAAAACGTTGAAATATAGTTCAAATTCAATAAAAATCGACAAAAATACAGTTTCTAGCTAAAATTTGATGGTTTCGTTGCAGTTTCCGAGCCCGTCGGGTATCTGATTGGCTTAAAAGTACAAGAAAACACTTCAAAAGTGACGTTTCTGAAGAATTTTAACAGTTTTCTTGTATCTACGAACGCCAGAATGCATAAAATTGACCTAAACGTCTCCTTTTCCTATTCTGAGTCGATTCTGCATGCTTTAAGTGTGTTTGGTGGCTCAGAACCATCAAAAAACGTTGAAATATAGTTCAAATTCAATAAAAATCGAAAAAAATACAGTTTCTAGCTAAAATTTGATGGTTTCGTTGCACTTTCCGAGCCCGTAGGGTATCTGATTGGCTTAAAAGTACAAGAAAACACTTCAAAAGTGACGTTTCTGAAGAATTTTAACAGTTTTCTTGTATCTACGAACGCCAGAATGCATAAAATTGACCTAAACGTCTCCTTTTCCTATTCTGAGTCGATTCTGCATGCTTTAAGTGTGTTTGGTGGCTCAGAACCATCAAAAAACGTTGAAATATAGTTCAAATTCAATAAAAATCGACAAAAATACAGTTTCTAGCTAAAATTTGATGGTTTCGTTGCACTTTCCGAGCCCGTAGGGTATCTGATTGGCTTAAAAGTACAAGAAAACACTTCAAAAGTGACGTTTCTGAAGAATTTTAACAGTTTTCTTGTATCTACGAACGCCAGAATGAATAAAATTGACCTAAACGTCTCCTTTTCCTATTCTGAGTCGATTCTGCATGCTTTAAGTGTGTTTGGTGGCTCAGAACCATCAAAAAACGTTGAAATATAGTTCAAATTCAATAAAAATCGACAAAAATACAGTTTCTAGCTAAAATTTGATGGTTTCGTTGCACTTTCCGAGCCCGTAGGGTATCTGATTGGCTTAAAAGTACAAGAAAACACTTCAAAAGTGACGTTTCTGAAGAATTTTAACAGTTTTCTTGTATCTACGAACGCCAGAATGCATAAAATTGACCTAAACGTCTCCTTTTCCTATTCCGAGTCGATTCTGCATGCTTTAAGTGTGTTTGGTGGCTCAGAACCATCAAAAAACGTTGAAATATAGTTCAAATTCAATAAAAATCGACAAAAATACAGTTTCTAGCTAAAATTTGATGGTTTCGTTGCACTTTCCGAGCCCGTAGGGTATCTGATTGGCTTAAAAGTACAAGAAAACACTTCAAAAGTGACGTTTCTGAAGAATTTTAACAGTTTTCTTGTATCTACGAACGCCAGAATGCATAAAATTGACCTAAACGTCTCCTTTTCCTATTTTGAGTCGATTCTGCATGCTTTAAGTGTGTTTGGTGGCTCAGAACCATCAAAAAACGTTGAAATATCGTTCAAATTCAATAAAAATCGACAAAAATACAGTTTCTAGCTAAAATTTGATGGTTTCGTTGCACTTTCCGAGCCCGTAGGGTATCTGATTGGCTTAAAAGTACAAGAAAACACTTCAAAAGTGACGTTTCTGAAGAATTTTAACAGTTTTCTTGTATCTACGATCGCCAGAATGCATAAAATTGACCTAAACGTCTCCTTTTCCTATTCTGAGTCGATTCTGCATGCTTTAAGTGTGTTTGGTGGCTCAGAACCATCAAAAAACGTTGAAATATAGTTCAAATTCAATAAAAATCGACAAAAATACAGTTTCTAGCTAAAATTTGATGGTTTCGTTGCAATTTCCGAGCCCGTAGGGTATCTGATTGGCTTAAAAGTACAAGAAAACACTTCAAAAGTGACGTTTCTGAAGAATTTTAACAGTTTTCTTGTATCTACGAACGCCAGAATGCATAAAATTGACCTAAACGTCTCCTTTTCCTATTCTGAGTCGATTCTGCATGCTTTAAGTGTGTTTGGTGGCTCAGAACCATCAAAAAACGTTGAAATATAGTTCAAATTCAATAAAAATCGACAAAAATACAGTTTCTAGCTAAAATTTGATGGTTTCGTTGCACTTTCCGAGCCCGTAGGGTATCTGATTGGCTTAAAAGTACAAGAAAACACTTCAAAAGTGACGTTTCTGAAGAATTTTAACAGTTTTCTTGTATCTACGAACGCCAGAATGCATAAAATTGACCTAAACGTCTCCTTTTCCTATTCTGAGTCGATTCTGCATGCTTTAAGTGTGTTTGGTGGCTCAGAACCATCAAAAAACGTTGAAATATAGTTCAAATTCAATAAAAATCGACAAAAATACAGTTTCTAGCTAAAATTTGATGGTTTCGTTGCACTTTCCGAGCCCGTAGGGTATCTGATTGGCTTAAAAGTACAAGAAAACACTTCAAAAGTGACGTTTCTGAAGAATTTTAACAGTTTTCTTGTATCTACGAACGCCAGAATGAATAAAATTGACCTAAACTTCTCCTTTTCCTATTCTGAGTCGATTCTGCATGCTTTAAGTGTGTTTGGTGGCTCAGAACCATCAAAAAACGTTGAAATATAGTTCAAATTCAATAAAAATCGACAAAAAATACAGTTTCTAGCTAAAATTTGATGGTTTCGTTGCACTTTCCGAGCCCGTAGGGTATCTGATTGGCTTAAAAGTACAAGAAAACACTTCAAAAGTGACGTTTCTGAAGAATTTTAACAGTTTTCTTGTATCTACGAACGCCAGAATGCATAAAATTGACCTAAACGTCTCCTTTTCCTATTCTGAGTCGATTCTGCATGCTTTAAGTGTGTTTGGTGGCTCAGAACCATCAAAAAACGTTGAAATATAGTTCAAATTCAATAAAAATCGACAAAAATACAGTTTCTAGCTAAAATTTGATGGTTTCGTTGCACTTTCCGAGCCCGTAGGGTATCTGATTGGCTTAAAAGTACAAGAAAACACTTCAAAAGTGACGTTTCTGAAGAATTTTAACAGTTTTCTTGTATCTACGAACGCCAGAATGCATAAAATTGACCTAAACGTCTCCTTTTCCTATTCTTAGTCGATTCTGCATGCTTTAAGTGTGTTTGGTGGCTCAGAACCATCAAAAAACGTTGAAATATAGTTCAAATTCAATAAAAATCGACAAAAATACAGTTTCTAGCTAAAATTTGATGGTTTCGTTGGACTTTCCGAGCCCGTAGGATATCTGATTGGCTTAAAAGTACAAGAAAACACTTCAAAAGTGACGTTTCTGAAGAATTTTAACAGTTTTCTTGTATCTACGAACGCCAGAATGCATAAAATTGACCTAAACGTCTCCTTTTCCTATTCTGAGTCGATTCTGCATGCTTTAAGTGTGTTTGGTGGCTCAGAACCATCAAAAAACGTTGAAATATAGTTCAAAATTCAATAAAAATCGACAAAAATACAGTTTCTAGCTAAAATTTGATGGTTTCGTTGCACTTTCCGAGCCCGTAGGGTATCTGATTGGCTTAAAAGATCAAGAAAACACTTCAAAAGTGACGTTTCTGAAGAATTTTAACAGTTTTTTTGTATCTACGAACGCCAGAATGCATAAAATTGACCTAAACGTCTCCTTTTCCTATTCTGAGTCGATTCTGCATGCTTTAAGTGTGTTTGGTGGCTCAGAACCATCAAAAAACGTTGAAATATAGTTCAAATTCAATAAAAATCGACAAAAATACAGTTTCTAGCTAAAATTTGATGGTTTCGTTGCACTTTCCGAGCCCGTTGGGTATCTGATTGGCTTAAAAGTACAAGAAAACACTTCAAAAGTGACATTTCTGAAGAATTTTAACAGTTTTCTTGTATCTACGAACGCCAGAATGCATAAAATTGACCTAAACGTCTCCTTTTCCTATTCTGAGTCGATTCTGCATGCTTTAAGTGTGTTTGGTGGCTCAGAACCATCAAAAAACGTTGAAATATAGTTCAAATTCAATAAAAATCGACAAAAATACAGTTTCTAGCTAAAATTTGATGGTTTCGTTGCAGTTTCCGAGCCCGTCGGGTATCTGATTGGCTTAAAAGTACAAGAAAACACTTCAAAAGTGACGTTTCTGAAGAATTTTAACAGTTTTCTTGTATCTACGAACGCCAGAATGCATAAAATTGACCTAAACGTCTCCTTTTCCTATTCTGAGTCGATTCTGCATGCTTTAAGTGTGTTTGGTGGCTCAGAACCATCAAAAAACGTTGAAATATAGTTCAAATTCAATAAAAATCGAAAAAAATACAGTTTCTAGCTAAAATTTGATGGTTTCGTTGCACTTTCCGAGCCCGTAGGGTATCTGATTGGCTTAAAAGTACAAGAAAACACTTCAAAAGTGACGTTTCTGAAGAATTTTAACAGTTTTCTTGTATCTACGAACGCCAGAATGCATAAAATTGACCTAAACGTCTCCTTTTCCTATTCTGAGTCGATTCTGCATGCTTTAAGTGTGTTTGGTGGCTCAGAACCATCAAAAAACGTTGAAATATAGTTCAAATTCAATAAAAATCGACAAAAATACAGTTTCTAGCTAAAATTTGATGGTTTCGTTGCACTTTCCGAGCCCGTAGGGTATCTGATTGGCTTAAAAGTACAAGAAAACACTTCAAAAGTGACGTTTCTGAAGAATTTTAACAGTTTTCTTGTATCTACGAACGCCAGAATGAATAAAATTGACCTAAACGTCTCCTTTTCCTATTCTGAGTCGATTCTGCATGCTTTAAGTGTGTTTGGTGGCTCAGAACCATCAAAAAACGTTGAAATATAGTTCAAATTCAATAAAAATCGACAAAAATACAGTTTCTAGCTAAAATTTGATGGTTTCGTTGCACTTTCCGAGCCCGTAGGGTATCTGATTGGCTTAAAAGTACAAGAAAACACTTCAAAAGTGACGTTTCTGAAGAATTTTAACAGTTTTCTTGTATCTACGAACGCCAGAATGCATAAAATTGACCTAAACGTCTCCTTTTCCTATTCCGAGTCGATTCTGCATGCTTTAAGTGTGTTTGGTGGCTCAGAACCATCAAAAAACGTTGAAATATAGTTCAAATTCAATAAAAATCGACAAAAATACAGTTTCTAGCTAAAATTTGATGGTTTCGTTGCACTTTCCGAGCCCGTAGGGTATCTGATTGGCTTAAAAGTACAAGAAAACACTTCAAAAGTGACGTTTCTGAAGAATTTTAACAGTTTTCTTGTATCTACGAACGCCAGAATGCATAAAATTGACCTAAACGTCTCCTTTTCCTATTTTGAGTCGATTCTGCATGCTTTAAGTGTGTTTGGTGGCTCAGAACCATCAAAAAACGTTGAAATATCGTTCAAATTCAATAAAAATCGACAAAAATACAGTTTCTAGCTAAAATTTGATGGTTTCGTTGCACTTTCCGAGCCCGTAGGGTATCTGATTGGCTTAAAAGTACAAGAAAACACTTCAAAAGTGACGTTTCTGAAGAATTTTAACAGTTTTCTTGTATCTACGATCGCCAGAATGCATAAAATTGACCTAAACGTCTCCTTTTCCTATTCTGAGTCGATTCTGCATGCTTTAAGTGTGTTTGGTGGCTCAGAACCATCAAAAAACGTTGAAATATAGTTCAAATTCAATAAAAATCGACAAAAATACAGTTTCTAGCTAAAATTTGATGGTTTCGTTGCAATTTCCGAGCCCGTAGGGTATCTGATTGGCTTAAAAGTACAAGAAAACACTTCAAAAGTGACGTTTCTGAAGAATTTTAACAGTTTTCTTGTATCTACGAACGCCAGAATGCATAAAATTGACCTAAACGTCTCCTTTTCCTATTCTGAGTCGATTCTGCATGCTTTAAGTGTGTTTGGTGGCTCAGAACCATCAAAAAACGTTGAAATATAGTTCAAATTCAATAAAAATCGACAAAAATACAGTTTCTAGCTAAAATTTGATGGTTTCGTTGCACTTTCCGAGCCCGTAGGGTATCTGATTGGCTTAAAAGTACAAGAAAACACTTCAAAAGTGACGTTTCTGAAGAATTTTAACAGTTTTCTTGTATCTATGAATGCCAGAATGCATAAAATTGACCTAAACGTCTCCTTTTCCTATTCTGAGTCGATTCTGCATGCTTTAAGTGTGTTTGGTGGCTCAGAACCATCAAAAAACGTTGAAATATAGTTCAAATTCAATAAAAATCGACAAAAATACAGTTTCTAGCTAAAATTTGATGGTTTCGTTGCACTTTCCGAGCCCGTAGGGTATCTGATTGGCTTAAAAGTACAAGAAAACACTTCAAAAGTGACGTTTCTGAAGAATTTTAACAGTTTTCTTGTATCTACGAACGCCAGAATGCATAAAATTGACCTAAACGTCTCCTTTTCCTATTCTGAGTCGATTCTGCATGCTTTAAGTGTGTTTGGTGGCTCAGAACCATCAAAAACGTTGAAATATAGTTCAAATTCAATAAAAATCGACAAAAATACAGTTTCTAGCTAAAATTTGATGGTTTCGTTGCACTTTCCGAGCCCGTAGGGTATCTGATTGGCTTAAAAGTACAAGAAAACACTTCAAAAGTGACGTTTCTGAAGAATTTTAACAGTTTTCTTGTATCTACGAACGCCAGAATGCATAAAATTGACCTAAACGTCTCCTTTTCCTATTCTGAGTCGATTCTTCATGCTTTAAGTGTGTTTGGTGGCTCAGAACCATCAAAAAACGTTGAAATATAGTTCAAATTCAATAAAAATCGACAAAAATACAGTTGCTAGCTAAAATTTGATGGTTTCGTTGCACTTTCCGAGCCCGTAGGGTATCTGATTGGCTTAACAGTACAAGAAAACACTTCAAAAGTGACGTTTCTGAAGAATTTTAACAGTTTTCTTGTATCTATGAACGCCAGAATGCATAAAATTGACCTAAACGTCTCCTTTTCCTATTCTGAGTCGATTCTGCATGCTTTAAGTGTGTTTGGTGGCTCAGAACCATCAAAAAACGTTGAAATATAGTTCAAATTCAATAAAAATCGACAAAAATACAGTTTCTAGCTAAAATTTGATGGTTTCGTTGCAGTTTCCGAGCCCGTAGGGTATCTGATTGGCTTAAAAGTACAAGAAAACACTTCAAAAGTGACGTTTCTGAAGAATTTTAACAGTTTTCTTGTATCTACGAACGCCAGAATGCATAAAATTGACCTAAACGTCTCCTTTTCCTATTCTGAGTCGATTCTGCATGCTTTAAGTGTGTTTGGTGGCTCAGAACCATCAAAAAACGTTGAAATATAGTTCAAATTCAATAAAAATCGATAAAAATACAGTTTCTAGCTAAAATTTGATGGTTTCGTTGCACTTTCCGAGCCCGTAGGGTATCTGATTGGCTTAAAAGTACAAGAAAACACTTCAAAAGTGACGTTTCTGAAGAATTTTAACAGTTTTCTTGTATCTACGAACGCCAGAATGCATAAAATTGACCTAAACGTCTCCTTTTCCTATTCTGAGTCGATTCTGCATGCTTTAAGTGTGTTTGGTGGCTCAGAACCATCAAAAAACGTTGAAATATAGTTCAAATTCAATAAAAATCGACAAAAATACAGTTTCTAGCTAAAATTTGATGGTTTCGTTGCACTTTCCGAGCCCGTAGGGTATCTGATTGGCTTAAAAGTACAAGAAAACACTTCAAAAGTGACGTTTCTGAAGAATTTTAACAGTTTTCTTGTATCTATGAATGCCAGAATGCATAAAATTGACCTAAACGTCTCCTTTTCCTATTCTGAGTCGATTCTGCATGCTTTAAGTGTGTTTGGTGGCTCAGAACCATCAAAAAACTTTGAAATATAGTTCAAATTCAATAAAAATCGACAAAAATACAGTTTCTAGCTAAAATTTGATGGTTTCGTTGCACTTTCCGAGCCCGTAGGGTATCTGATTGGCTTAAAAGTACAAGAAAACACTTCAAAAGTGACGTTTCTGAAGAATTTTAACAGTTTTCTTGTATCTACGAACGCCAGAATGCATAAAATTGACCTAAACGTCTCCTTTTCCTATTCTGAGTCGATTCTGCATGCTTTAAGTGTGTTTGGTGGCTCAGAACCATCAAAAAACGTTGAAATATAGTTCAAATTCAATAAAAATCGACAAAAATACAGTTTCTAGCTAAAATTTGATGGTTTCGTTGCACTTTCCGAGCCCGTAGGGTATCTGATTGGCTTAAAAGTACAAGAAAACACTTCAAAAGTGACGTTTCTGAAGAATTTTAACAGTTTTCTTGTATCTACGAACGCCAGAATGCATAAAATTGACCTAAACGTCTCCTTTTCCTATTCTGAGTCGATTCTTCATGCTTTAAGTGTGTTTGGTGGCTCAGAACCATCAAAAAACGTTGAAATATAGTTCAAATTCAATAAAAATCGACAAAAATACAGTTTCTAGCTAAAATTTGATGGTTTCGTTGCACTTTCCGAGCCCGTAGGGTATCTGATTGGCTTAAAAGTACAAGAAAACACTTCAAAAGTGACGTTTCTGAAGAATTTTAACAGTTTTCTTGTATCTATGAACGCCAGAATGCATAAAATTGACCTAAACGTCTCCTTTTCCTATTCTGAGTCGATTCTGCATGCTTTAAGTGTGTTTGGTGGCTCAGAACCATCAAAAAACGTTGAAATATAGTTCAAATTCAATAAAAATCGACAAAAATACAGTTTCTAGCTAAAATTTGATGGTTTCGTTGCACTTTCCGAGCCCGTAGGGTATCTGATTGGCTTAAAAGTACAAGAAAACACTTCAAAAGTGACGTTTCTGAAGAATTTTAACAGTTTTCTTGTATCTACGAACGCCAGAATGCATAAAATTGACCTAAACGTCTCCTTTTCCTATTCTGAGTCGATTCTGCATGCTTTAAGTGTGTTTGGTGGCTCAGAACCATCAAAAAACGTTGAAATATAGTTCAAATTCAATAAAAATCGATAAAAATACAGTTTCTAGCTAAAATTTGATGGTTTCGTTGCACTTTCCGAGCCCGTAGGGTATTTGATTGGCTTAAAAGTACAAGAAAACACTTCAAAAGTGACGTTTCTGAAGAATTTTAACAGTTTTCTTGTATCTACGAACGCCAGAATGCATAAAATTGACCTAAACGTCTCCTTTTCCTATTTTGAGTCGATTCTGCATGCTTTAAGTGTGTTTGGTGGCTCAGAACCATCAAAAAACGTTGAAATATCGTTCAAATTCAATAAAAATCGACAAAAATACAGTTTCTAGCTAAAATTTGATGGTTTCGTTGCACTTTCCGAGCCCGTAGGGTATCTGATTGGCTTAAAAGTACAAGAAAACACTTCAAAAGTGACGTTTCTGAAGAATTTTAACAGTTTTCTTGTATCTACGAACGCCAGAATGCATAAAATTGACCTAAACGTCTCCTTTTCCTATTCTGAGTCGATTCTGCATGCTTTAAGTGTGTTTGGTGGCTCAGAACCATCAAAAAACGTTGAAATATAGTTCAAATTCAATAAAAATCGACAAAAATACAGTTTCTAGCTAAAATTTGATGGTTTCGTTGCACTTTCCGAGCCCGTAGGGTATCTGATTGGCTTAAAAGTACAAGAAAACACTTCAAAAGTGACGTTTCTGAAGAATTTTAACAGTTTTCTTGTATCTACGAACGCCAGAATGCATAAAATTGACCTAAACGTCTCCTTTTCCTATTCTGAGTCGATTCTGCATGCTTTAAGTGTGTTTGGTGGCTCAGAACCATCAAAAAACGTTGAAATATAGTTCAAATTCAATAAAAATCGATAAAAATACAGTTTCTAGCTAAAATTTGATGGTTTCGTTGCACTTTCCGAGCCCGTAGGGTATTTGATTGGCTTAAAAGTACAAGAAAACACTTCAAAAGTGACGTTTCTGAAGAATTTTAACAGTTTTCTTGTATCTACGAACGCCAGAATGCATAAAATTGACCTAAACGTCTCCTTTTCCTATTTTGAGTCGATTCTGCATGCTTTAAGTGTGTTTGGTGGCTCAGAACCATCAAAAAACGTTGAAATATCGTTCAAATTCAATAAAAATCGACAAAAATACAGTTTCTAGCTAAAATTTGATGGTTTCGTTGCACTTTCCGAGCCCGTAGGGTATCTGATTGGCTTAAAAGTACAAGAAAACACTTCAAAAGTGACGTTTCTGAAGAATTTTAACAGTTTTCTTGTATCTACGAACGCCAGAATGCATAAAATTGACCTAAACGTCTCCTTTTCCTATTCTGAGTCGATTCTGCATGCTTTAAGTGTGTTTGGTGGCTCAGAACCATCAAAAAACGTTGAAATATAGTTCAAATTCAATAAAAATCGACAAAAATACAGTTTCTAGCTAAAATTTGATGGTTTCGTTGCACTTTCCGAGCCCGTAGGGTATCTGATTGGCTTAAAAGTACAAGAAAACACTTCAAAAGTGACGTTTCTGAAGAATTTTAACAGTTTTCTTGTATCTACGAACGCCAGAATGCATAAAATTGACCTAAACGTCTCCTTTTCCTATTCTGAGTCGATTCTGCATGCTTTAAGTGTGTTTGGTGGCTCAGAACCATCAAAAAACGATGAAATATAGTTCAAATTCAATAAAAATCGACAAAAATACAGTTTCTAGCTAAAATTTGATGGTTTCGTTGCACTTTCCGAGCCCGTAGGGTATCTGATTGGCTTAAAAGTACAAGAAAACACTTCAAAAGTGACGTTTCTGAAGAATTTTAACAGTTTTCTTGTATCTATGAATGCCAGAATGCATAAAATTGACCTAAACGTCTCCTTTTCCTATTCTGAGTCGATTCTGCATGCTTTAAGTGTGTTTGGTGGCTCAGAACCATCAAAAAACGTTGAAATATAGTTCAAATTCAATAAAAATCGACAAAAATACAGTTTCTAGCTAAAATTTGATGGTTTCGTTGCACTTTCCGAGCCCGTAGGGTATCTGATTGGCTTAAAAGTACAAGAAAACACTTCAAAAGTGACGTTTCTGAAGAATTTTAACAGTTTTCTTGTATCTACGAACGCCAGAATGCATAAAATTGACCTAAACGTCTCCTTTTCCTATTCTGAGTCGATTCTGCATGCTTTAAGTGTGTTTGGTGGCTCAGAACCATCAAAAACGTTGAAATATAGTTCAAATTCAATAAAAATCGACAAAAATACAGTTTCTAGCTAAAATTTGATGGTTTCGTTGCACTTTCCGAGCCCGTAGGGTATCTGATTGGCTTAAAAGTACAAGAAAACACTTCAAAAGTGACGTTTCTGAAGAATTTTAACAGTTTTCTTGTATCTACGAACGCCAGAATGCATAAAATTGACCTAAACGTCTCCTTTTCCTATTCTGAGTCGATTCTTCATGCTTTAAGTGTGTTTGGTGGCTCAGAACCATCAAAAAACGTTGAAATATAGTTCAAATTCAATAAAAATCGACAAAAATACAGTTTCTAGCTAAAATTTGATGGTTTCGTTGCACTTTCCGAGCCCGTAGGGTATCTGATTGGCTTAAAAGTACAAGAAAACACTTCAAAAGTGACGTTTCTGAAGAATTTTAACAGTTTTCTTGTATCTATGAACGCCAGAATGCATAAAATTGACCTAAACGTCTCCTTTTCCTATTCTGAGTCGATTCTGCATGCTTTAAGTGTGTTTGGTGGCTCAGAACCATCAAAAAACGTTGAAATATAGTTCAAATTCAATAAAAATCGACAAAAATACAGTTTCTAGCTAAAATTTGATGGTTTCGTTGCAGTTTCCGAGCCCGTAGGGTATCTGATTGGCTTAAAAGTACAAGAAAACACTTCAAAAGTGACGTTTCTGAAGAATTTTAACAGTTTTCTTGTATCTACGAACGCCAGAATGCATAAAATTGACCTAAACGTCTCCTTTTCCTATTCTGAGTCGATTCTGCATGCTTTAAGTGTGTTTGGTGGCTCAGAACCATCAAAAAACGTTGAAATATAGTTCAAATTCAATAAAAATCGATAAAAATACAGTTTCTAGCTAAAATTTGATGGTTTCGTTGCACTTTCCGAGCCCGTAGGGTATCTGATTGGCTTAAAAGTACAAGAAAACACTTCAAAAGTGACGTTTCTGAAGAATTTTAACAGTTTTCTTGTATCTACGAACGCCAGAATGCATAAAATTGACCTAAACGTCTCCTTTTCCTATTCTGAGTCGATTCTGCATGCTTTAAGTGTGTTTGGTGGCTCAGAACCATCAAAAAACGTTGAAATATAGTTCAAATTCAATAAAAATCGACAAAAATACAGTTTCTAGCTAAAATTTGATGGTTTCGTTGCACTTTCCGAGCCCGTAGGGTATCTGATTGGCTTAAAAGTACAAGAAAACACTTCAAAAGTGACGTTTCTGAAGAATTTTAACAGTTTTCTTGTATCTATGAATGCCAGAATGCATAAAATTGACCTAAACGTCTCCTTTTCCTATTCTGAGTCGATTCTGCATGCTTTAAGTGTGTTTGGTGGCTCAGAACCATCAAAAAACTTTGAAATATAGTTCAAATTCAATAAAAATCGACAAAAATACAGTTTCTAGCTAAAATTTGATGGTTTCGTTGCACTTTCCGAGCCCGTAGGGTATCTGATTGGCTTAAAAGTACAAGAAAACACTTCAAAAGTGACGTTTCTGAAGAATTTTAACAGTTTTCTTGTATCTACGAACGCCAGAATGCATAAAATTGACCTAAACGTCTCCTTTTCCTATTCTGAGTCGATTCTGCATGCTTTAAGTGTGTTTGGTGGCTCAGAACCATCAAAAAACTTTGAAATATAGTTCAAATTCAATAAAAATCGACAAAAATACAGTTTCTAGCTAAAATTTGATGGTTTCGTTGCACTTTCCGAGCCCGTAGGGTATCTGATTGGCTTAAAAGTACAAGAAAACACTTCAAAAGTGACGTTTCTGAAGAATTTTAACAGTTTTCTTGTATCTACGAACGCCAGAATGCATAAAATTGACCTAAACGTCTCCTTTTCCTATTCTGAGTCGATTCTTCATGCTTTAAGTGTGTTTGGTGGCTCAGAACCATCAAAAAACGTTGAAATCTAGTTCAAATTCAATAAAAATCGACAAAAATACAGTTTCTAGCAAAAATTTGATGGTTTCGTTGCACTTTCCGAGCCCGTAGGGTATCTGATTGGCTTAAAAGTACAAGAAAACACTTCAAAAGTGACGTTTCTGAAGAATTTTAACAGTTTTCTTGTATCTATTAACGCCAGAATGCATAAAATTGACCTAAACGTCTCCTTTTCCTATTCTGAGTCGATTCTGCATGCTTTAAGTGTGTTTGGTGGCTCAGAACCATCAAAAAACGTTGAAATATAGTTCAAATTCAATAAAAATCGACAAAAATACAGTTTCTAGCTAAAATTTGATGGTTTCGTTGCACTTTCCGAGCCCGTAGGGTATCTGATTGGCTGAAAAGTACAAGAAAACACTTCAAAAGTGACGTTTCTGAAGAATTTTAACAGTTTTCTTGTATCTACGAACGCCAGAATGCATAAAATTGACCTAAACGTCTCCTTTTCCTATTCTGAGTCGATTCTGCATGCTTTAAGTGTGTTTGGTGGCTCAGAACCATCAAAAAACGTTGAAATATAGTTCAAATTCAATAAAAATCGATAAAAATACAGTTTCTAGCTAAAATTTGATGGTTTCGTTGCACTTTCCGAGCCCGTAGGGTATTTGATTGGCTTAAAAGTACAAGAAAACACTTCAAAAGTGACGTTTCTGAAGAATTTTAACAGTTTTCTTGTATCTACGAACGCCAGAATGCATAAAATTGACCTAAACGTCTCCTTTTCCTATTCTGAGTCGATTCTGCATGCTTTAAGTGTGTTTGGTGGCTCAGAACCATCAAAAAACGTTGCAAAATAGTTCAAATTCAATAAAAATCGACAAAAATACAGTTTCTAGCTAAAATTTGATGGTTTCGTTGCACTTTCCGAGCCCGTAGGGTATCTGATTGGCTTTAAAGTACAAGAAAACACTTCAAAAGTGACGTTTCTGAAGAATTTTAACAGTTTTCTTGTATCTACGAACGCCAGAATGCATAAAATTGACCTAAACGTCTCCTTTTCCTATTCTGAGTCGATTCTGCATGCTTTAAGTGTGTTTGGTGGCTCAGAACCATCAAAAAACGTTGAAATATAGTTCAAATTCAATAAAAATCGACAAAAATACAGTTTCTAGCTAAAATTTGATGGTTTCGTTGCACTTTCCGAGCCCGTCGGGTATCTGATTGGCTTAAAAGTACAAGAAAACACTTCAAAAGTGACGTTTCTGAAGAATTTTAACAGTTTTCTTGTATCTACGAACGCCAGAATGCATAAAATTGACCTAAACGTCTCCTTTTCCTATTCTGAGTCGATTCTGCATGCTTTAAGTGTGTTTGGTGGCTCAGAACCATCAAAAAACGTTGAAATATAGTTCAAATTCAATAAAAATCGACAAAAATACAGTTTCTAGCTAAAATTTGATGGTTTCGTTGCACTTTCCGAGCCCGTAGGGTATCTGATTGGCTTAAAAGTACAAGAAAACACTTCAAAAGTGACGTTTCTGAAGAATTTTAACAGTTTTCTTGTATCTACGAACGCCAGAATGCATAAAATTGACCTAAACGTCTCCTTTTCCTATTCTGAGTCGATTCTGTATGCTTTAAGTGTGTTTGGTGGCTCAGAACCATCAAAAAACGTTGAAATATAGTTCAAATTCAATAAAAATCGACAAAAATACAGTTTCTAGCTAAAATTTGATGGTTTCGTTGCACTTTCCGAGCCCGTAGGGTATCTGATTGGCTTAAAAGTACAAGAAAACACTTCAAAAGTAACGTTTCTGAAGAATTTTAACAGTTTTCTTGTATCTACGAACGCCAGAATGCATAAAATTGACCTAAACGTCTCCTTTTCCTATTCTGAGTCGATTCTGCATGCTTTAAGTGTGTTTGGTGGCTCAGAACCATCAAAAAACGATGAAATATAGTTCAAATTCAATAAAAATCGACAAAAATACAGTTTCTAGCTAAAATTTGATGGTTTCGTTGCACTTTCCGAGCCCGTAGGGTATTTGATTGGCTTAAAAGTACAAGAAAACACTTCAAAAGTGACGTTTCTGAAGAATTTTAACAGTTTTCTTGTATCTACGAACGCCAGAATGCATAAAATTGACCTAAACGTCTCCTTTTCCTATTCTGAGTCGATTCTGCAGGCTTTAAGTGTGTTTGGTGGCTCAGAACCATCAAAAAATGTTGAAATATAGTTCAAATTCAATAAAAATCGACAAAAATACAGTTTCTAGCTAAAATTTGATGGTTTCGTTGCACTTTCCGAGCCCGTAGGGTATCTGATTGGCTTAAAAGTACAAGAAAACACTTCAAAAGTGACGTTTCTGAAGAATTTTAACAGTTTTCTTGTATCTACGAACGCCAGAATGCATAAAATTGACCTAAACGTCTCCTTTTCCTATTCTGAGTCGATTCTGCATGCTTTAAGTGTGTTTGGTGGCTCAGAACCATCAAAAAACGTTGAAATATAGTTCAAATTCAATAAAAATCGACAAAAATACAGTTTCTAGCTAAAATTTGATGGTTTCGTTGCACTTTCCGAGCCCGTAGGGTATCTGATTGGCTTTAAAGTACAAGAAAACACTTCAAAAGTGACGTTTCTGAAGAATTTTAACAGTTTTCTTGTATCTACGAACGCCAGAATGCATAAAATTGACCTAAACGTCTCCTTTTCCTATTCTGAGTCGATTCTGCATGCTTTAAGTGTGTTTGGTGGCTCAGAACCATCAAAAAACGTTGAAATATAGTTCAAATTCAATAAAAATCGACAAAAATACAGTTTCTAGCTAAAATTTGATGGTTTCGTTGCACTTTCCGAGCCCGTAGGGTATCTGATTGGCTTAAAAGTACAAGAAAACACTTCAAAAGTGACGTTTCTGAAGAATTTTAACAGTTTTCTTGTATCTACGAACGCCAGAATGCATAAAATTGACCTAAACGTCTCCTTTTCCTATTCTGAGTCGATTCTGCATGCTTTAAGTGTGTTTGGTGGCTCAGAACCATCAAAAAACGTTGAAATATAGTTCAAATTCAATAAAAATCGACAAAAATACAGTTTCTAGCTAAAATTTGATGGTTTCGTTGCACTTTCCGAGCCCGTAGGGTATCTGATTGGCTTAAAAGTACAAGAAAACACTTCAAAAGTGACGTTTCTGAAGAATTTTAACAGTTTTCTTGTATCTACGAACGCCAGAATGCATAAAATTGACGTAAACGTCTCCTTTTCCTATTCTGAGTCGATTCTGCATGCTTTAAGTGTGTTTGGTGGCTCAGAACCATCAAAAAACGTTGAAATATAGTTCAAATTCAATAAAAATCGACAAAAATACAGTTTCTAGCTAAAATTTGATGGTTTCGTTGCACTTTCCGAGCCCGTAGGGTATCTGATTGGCTTAAAAATACAAGAAAACACTTCAAAAGTGACGTTTCTGAAGAATTTTAACAGTTTTCTTGTATCTACGAACGCCAGAATGCATAAAATTGACCTAAACGTCTCCTTTTCCTATTCTGAGTCGATTCTGCATGCTTTAAGTGTGTTTGGTGGCTCAGAACCATCAAAAAACGTTGAAATATAGTTCAAATTCAATAAAAATCAACAAAAATACAGTTTCTAGCTAAAATTTGATGGTTTCGTTGCACTTTCCGAGCCCGTAGGGTATCTGATTGGCTTAAAAGTACAAGAAAACACTTCAAAAGTGACGTTTCTGAAGAATTTTAACAGTTTTCTTGTATCTACGAACGCCAGAATGCATAAAATTGACCTAAACGTCTCCTTTTCCTATTCTGAGTCGATTCTGCATGCTTTAAGTGTGTTTGGTGGCTCAGAACCATCAAAAAACGTTGAAATATAGTTCAAATTCAATAAAAATCGACAAAAATACAGTTTCTAGCTAAAATTTGATGGTTTCGTTGCACTTTCCGAGCCCGTAGGGTATCTGATTGGCTTAAAAGTACAAGAAAACACTTCAAAAGTGACGTTTCTGAAGAATTTTAACAGTTTTCTTGTATCTACGAACGCCAGAATGCATAAAATTGACCTAAACGTCTCCTTTTCCTATTCTGAGTCGATTCTGCATGCTTTAAGTGTGTTTGGTGGCTCAGAACCATCAAAAAACGTTGAAATATAGTTCAAATTCAATAAAAATCGACAAAAATACAGTTTCTAGCTAAAATTTGATGGTTTCGTTGCACTTTCCGAGCCCGTAGGGTATCTGATTGGCTTAAAAGTACAAGAAAACACTTCAAAAGTGACGTTTCTGAAGAATTTTAACAGTTTTCTTGTATCTACGAACGCCAGAATGCATAAAATTGACGTAAACGTCTCCTTTTCCTATTCTGAGTCGATTCTGCATGCTTTAAATGTGTTTGGTGGCTCAGAACCATCAAAAAACGTTGAAATATAGTTCAAATTCAATAAAAATCGACAAAAATACAGTTTCTAGCTAAAATTTGATGGTTTCGTTGCACTTTCCGAGCCCGTAGGGTATCTGATTGGCTTAAAAATACAAGAAAACACTTCAAAAGTGACGTTTCTGAAGAATTTTAACAGTTTTCTTGTATCTACGAACGCCAGAATGCATAAAATTGACCTAAACGTCTCCTTTTCCTATTCTGAGTCGATTCTGCATGCTTTAAGTGTGTTTGGTTGCTCAGAACCATCAAAAAACGTTGAAATATAGTTCAAATTCAATAAAAATCAACAAAAATACAGTTTCTAGCTAAAATTTGATGGTTTCGTTGCACTTTCCGAGCCCGTAGGGTATCTGATTGGCTTAAAAGTACAAGAAAACACTTCAAAAGTGACGTTTCTGAAGAATTTTAACAGTTTTCTTGTATCTACGAACGCCAGAATGCATAAAATTGACCTAAACGTCTCCTTTTCCTATTCTGAGTCGATTCTGCATGCTTTAAGTGTGTTTGGTGGCTCAGAACCATCAAAAAACGTTGAAATATAGTTCAAATTCAATAAAAATCGACAAAAATACAGTTTCTAGCTAAAATTTGATGGTTTCGTTGCACTTTCCGAGCCCGTAGGGTATCTGATTGGCTTAAAAGTACAAGAAAACACTTCAAAAGTGACGTTTCTGAAGAATTTTAACAGTTTTCTTGTATCTACGAACGCCAGAATGCATAAAATTGACCTAAACGTCTCCTTTTCCTATTCTGAGTCGATTCTGCATGCTTTAAGTGTGTTTGGTGGCTCAGAACCATCAAAAAACGTTGAAATATAGTTCAAATTCAATAAAAATCGACAAAAATACAGTTTCTAGCTAAAATTTGATGGTTTCGTTGCACTTTCCGAGCCCGTAGGGTATCTGATTGGCTTAAAAGTACAAGAAAACACTTCAAAAGTGACGTTTCTGAAGAATTTTAACAGTTTTCTTGTATCTACGAACGCCAGAATGTATAAAATTGACCTAAACGTCTCCTTTTCCTATTCTGAGTCGATTCTGCATGCTTTAAGTGTGTTTGGTGGCTCAGAACCATCAAAAAACGTTGAAATATAGTTCAAATTCAATAAAAATCGACAAAAATACAGTTTCTAGCTAAAATTTGATGGTTTCGTTGCACTTTCCGAGCCCGTAGGGTATCTGATTGGCTTAAAAATACAGTTTCTAGCTAAAATTTGATGGTTTCGTTGCACTTTCCGAGCCCGTAGGGTATCTGATTGGCTTAAAAGTACAAGAAAACACTTCAAAAGTGACGTTTCTGAAGAATTTTAACAGTTTTCTTGTATCTACGAACGCCAGAATGCACAAAATTGACCTAAACGTCTCCTTTTCCTATTCTGAGTCGATTCTGCATGCTTTAAGTGTGTTTGGTGGCTCAGAACCATCAAAAAACGTTGAAATATAGTTCAAATTCAATAAAAATCGACAAAAATACAGTTTCTAGCTAAAATTTGATGGTTTCGTTGCACTTTCCGAGCCCGTAGGGTATCTGATTGGCTTAAAAGTACAAGAAAACACTTCAAAAGTGACGTTTCTGAAGAATTTTAACAGTTTTCTTGTATCTACGAACGCCAGAATGCACAAAATTGACCTAAACGTCTCCTTTTCCTATTCTGAGTCGATTCTGCATGCTTTAAGTGTGTTTGGTGGCTCAGAACCATCAAAAAACGTTGAAATATAGTTCAAATTCAATAAAAATCGACAGAAATACAGTTTCTAGCTAAAATTTGATGGTTTCGTTGCACTTTCCGAGCCCGTAGGGTATCTGATTGGCTTAAAAGTACAAGAAAACACTTCAAAAGTGACGTTTCTGAAGAATTTTAACAGTTTTCTTGTATCTACGAACGCCAGAATGCATAAAATTAACCTAAACGTCTCCTTTTCCTATTCTGAGTCGATTCTGCATGCTTTAAGTGTGTTTGGTGGCTCAGAACCATCAAAAAACGTTGAAATATAGTTCAAATTCAATAAAAATCGACAAAAATACAGTTTCTAGCTAAAATTTGATGGTTTCGTTGCGCTTTCCGAGCCCGTAGGGTATCTGATTGGCTTAAAAGTACAAGAAAACACTTCAAAAGTGACGTTTCTGAAGAATTTTAACAGTTTTCTTGTATCTACGAACGCCAGAATGCATAAAATTGACCTAAACGTCTCCTTTTCCTATTCTGAGTCGATTCTGCATGCTTTAAGTGTGTTTGGTGGCTCAGAACCATCAAAAAACGTTGAAATATAGTTCAAATTCAATAAAAATCGACAAAAATACAGTTTCTAGCTAAAATTTGATGGTTTCGTTGCACTTTCCGAGCCCGTAGGGTATCTGATTGGCTTAAAAGTACAAGAAAACACTTCAAAAGTGACGTTTCTGAAGAATTTTAACAGTTTTCTTGTATCTTCGAACGCCAGAATGCATAAAATTGACCTAAACGTCTCCTTTTCCTATTCTGAGTCGATTCTGCATACTTTAAGTGTGTTTGGTGGCTCAGAACCATCAAAAAACGTTGAAATATAGTTCAAATTCAATAAAAATCGACAAAAATACAGTTTCTAGCTAAAATTTGATGGTTTCGTTGCACTTTCCGAGCCCGTAGGGTATCTGATTGGCTTAAAAGTACAAGAAAACACTTCAAAAGTGACGTTTCTGAAGAATTTTAACAGTTTTCTTGTATCTACGAACGCCAGAATGCATAAAATTGACCTAAACGTCTCCTTTTCCTATTCTGAGTCGATTCTGCATGCTTTAAGTGTGTTTGGTGGCTCAGAACCATCAAAAAACGTTGAAATATAGTTCAAATTCAATAAAAATCGACAAAAATACAGTTTCTAGCTAAAATTTGATGGTTTCGTTGCACTTTCCGAGCCCGTAGGGTATCTGATTGGCTTAAAAGTACAAGAAAACACTTCAAAAGTGACGTTTCTGAAGAATTTTAACAGTTTTCTTGTATCTACGAACGCCAGAATGCATAAAATTGACCTAAACGTCTCCTTTTCCTATTCTGAGTCGATTCTGCATGCTTTAAGTGTGTTTGGTGGCTCAGAACCATCAAAAAACGTTGAAATATAGTTCAAATTCAATAAAAATCGACAAAAATACAGTTTCTAGCTAAAATTTGATGGTTTCGTTGCACTTTCCGAGCCCGTAGGGTATCTGATTGGCTTAAAAGTACAAGAAAACACTTCAAAAGTGACGTTTCTGAAGAATTTTAACAGTTTTCTTGTATCTACGAACGCCAGAATGCATAAAATTGACCTAAACGTCTCCTTTTCCTATTCTGAGTCGATTCTGCATGCTTTAAGTGTGTTTGGTGGCTCAGAACCATCAAAAAACGTTGAAATATAGTTCAAATTCAATAAAAATCGACAAAAATACAGTTTCTAGCTAAAATTTGATGGTTTCGTTGCACTTTCCGAGCCCGTAGTGTATCTGATTGGCTTAAAAATACAGTTTCTAGCTAAAATTTGATGGTTTCGTTGCACTTTCCGAGCCCGTAGGGTATCTGATTGGCTTAAAAGTACAAGAAAACACTTCAAAAGTGACGTTTCTGAAGAATTTTAACAGTTTTCTTGTATCTACGAACGCCAGAATGCATAAAATTGACCTAAACGTCTCCTTTTCCTATTCTGAGTCGATTCTGCATGCTTTAAGTGTGTTTGGTGGCTCAGAACCATCAAAAAACGTTGAAATATAGTTCAACTTCAATAAAAATCGACAAAAATACAGTTTCTAGCTAAAATTTGATGGTTTCGTTGCACTTTCCGAGCCCGTAGGGTATCTGATTGGCTTAAAAGTACAAGAAAACACTTCAAAAGTGACGTTTCTGAAGAATTTTAACAGTTTTCTTGTATCTACGAACGCCAGAATGCATAAAATTGACCTAAACGTCTCCTTTTCCTATTCTGAGTCGATTCTGCATGCTTTAAGTGTGTTTGGTGGCTCAGAACCATCAAAAAACGTTGAAATATAGTTCAAATTCAATAAAAATCGACAAAAATACAGTTTCTAGCTAAAATTTGATGGTTTCGTTGCACTTTCCGAGCCCGTAGGGTATCTGATTGGCTTAAAAGTACAAGAAAACACTTCAAAAGTGACGTTTCTGAAGAATTTTAACAGTTTTCTTGTATCTACGAACGCCAGAATGCATAAAATTGACCTAAACGTCTCCTTTTCCTATTCTGAGTCGATTCTGCATGCTTTAAGTGTGTTTGGTGGCTCAGAACCATCAAAAAACGTTGAAATATAGTTCAAATTCAATAAAAATCGACAAAAATACAGTTTCTAGCTAAAATTTGATGGTTTCGTTGCACTTTCCGAGCCCGTAGGGTATCTGATTGGCTTAAAAGTACAAGAAAACACTTCAAAAGTGACGTTTCTGAAGAATTTTAACAGTTTTCTTGTATCCACGAACGCCAGAATGCATAAAATTGACCTAAACGTCTCCTTTTCCTATTCTGAGTCGATTCTGCATGCTTTAAGTGTGTTTGGTGGCTCAGAACCATCAAAAAACGTTGAAATATAGTTCAAATTCAATAAAAATCGACAAAAATACAGTTTCTAGCTAAAATTTGATGGTTTCGTTGCACTTTCCGAGCCCGTAGGGTATCTGATTGGCTTAAAAGTACAAGAAAACACTTCAAAAGTGACGTTTCTGAAGAATTTTAACAGTTTTCTTGTATCTACGAACGCCAGAATGCATAAAATTGACCTAAACGTCTCCTTTTCCTATTCTGAGTCGATTCTGCATGCTTTAAGTGTGTTTGGTGGCTCAGAACCATCAAAAAACGTTGAAATATAGTTCAAATTCAATAAAAATCGACAAAAATACAGTTTCTAGCTAAAATTTGATGGTTTCGTTGCACTTTCCGAGCCCGTAGGGTATCTGATTGGCTTAAAAGTACAAGAAAACACTTCAAAAGTGACGTTTCTGAAGAATTTTAACAGTTTTCTTGTATCTACGAACGCCAGAATGCATAAAATTGACCTAAACGTCTCCTTTTCCTATTCTGAGTCGATTCTGCATGCTTTAAGTGTGTTTGGTGGCTCAGAACCATCAAAAAACGTTGAAATATAGTTCAAATTCAATAAAAATCGACAAAAATACAGTTTCTAGCTAAAATTTGATGGTTTCGTTGCACTTTCCGAGCCCGTAGGGTATCTGATTGGCTTAAAAGTACAAGAAAACACTTCAAAAGTGACGTTTCTGAAGAATTTTAACAGTTTTCTTGTATCTACGAACGCCAGACTGCATAAAATTGACCTAAACGTCTCCTTTTCCTATTCTGAGTCGATTCTGCATGCTTTAAGTGTGTTTGGTGGCTCAGAACCATCAAAAAACGTTGAAATATAGTTCAAATTCATTAAAAATCGACAAAAATACAGTTTCTAGCTAAAATTTGATGGTTTCGTTGCACTTTCCGAGCCCGTTGGGTATCTGATTGGCTTAAAAGTACAAGAAAACACTTCAAAAGTGACGTTTCTGAAGAATTTTAACAGTTTTCTTGTATCTACGAACGCCAGAATGCATAAAATTGACCTAAACGTCTCCTTTTCCTATTCTGAGTCGATTCTGCATGCTTTAAGTGTGTTTGGTGGCTCAGAACCATCAAAAAACGTTCAAATATAGTTCAAATTCAATAAAAATCGACAAAAATACAGTTTCTAGCTAAAATTTGATGGTTTCGTTGCACTTTCCGAGCCCGTAGGGTATCTGATTGGCTTAAAAGTACAAGAAAACACTTCAAAAGTGACGTTTCTGAAGAATTTTAACAGTTTTCTTGTATCTACGAACGCCAGACTGCATAAAATTGACCTAAACGTCTCCTTTTCCTATTCTGAGTCGATTCTGCATGCTTTAAGTGTGTTTGGTGGCTCAGAACCATCAAAAAACGTTGAAATATAGTTCAAATTCAATAAAAATCGACAAAAATACAGTTTCTAGCTAAAATTTGATGGTTTCGTTGCACTTTCCGAGCCCGTAGGGTATCTGATTGGCTTAAAAGTACAAGAAAACACTTCAAAAGTGACGTTTCTGAAGAATTTTAACAGTTTTCTTGTATCTACGAACGCCAGAATGCATAAAATTGACCTAAACGTCTCCTTTTCCTATTCTGAGTCGATTCTGCATGCTTTAAGTGTGTTTGGTGGCTCAGAACCATCAAAAAACGTTGAAATATAGTTCAAATTCAATAAAAATCGACAAAAATACAGTTTCTAGCTAAAATTTGATGGTTTCGTTGCACTTTCCGAGCCCGTAGGGTATCTGATTGGCTTAAAAGTACAAGAAAACACTTCAAAAGTGACGTTTCTGAAGAATTTTAACAGTTTTCTTGTATCTACGAACGCCAGAATGCATAAAATTGACCTAAACGTCTCCTTTTCCTATTCTGAGTCGATTCTGCATGCTTTAAGTGTGTTTGGTGGCTCAGAACCATCAAAAAACGTTGAAATATAGTTCAAATTCAATATAAATCGACAAAAATACAGTTTCTAGCTAAAATTTGATGGTTTCGTTGCGCTTTCCGAGCCCGTAGGGTATCTGATTGGCTTAAAAGTACAAGAAAACACTTCAAAAGTGACGTTTCTGAAGAATTTTAACAGTTTTCTTGTATCTACGAACGCCAGAATGCATAAAATTGACCTAAACGTCTCCTTTTCCTATTCTGAGTCGATTCTGCATGCTTTAAGTGTGTTTGGTGGCTCAGAACCATCAAAAAACGTTGAAATATAGTTCAAATTCAATAAAAATCGACAAAAATACAGTTTCTAGCTAAAATTTGATGGTTTCGTTGCACTTTCCGAGCCCGTAGGGTATCTGATTGGCTTAAAAGTACAAGAAAACACTTCAAAAGTGACGTTTCTGAAGAATTTTAACAGTTTTCTTGTATCTACGAACGCCAGAATGCATAAAATTGACCTAAACGTCTCCTTTTCCTATTCTGAGTCGATTCTGCATGCTTTAAGTGTGTTTGGTGGCTCAGAACCATCAAAAAACGTTGAAATATAGTTCAAATTCAATAAAAATCGACAAAAATACAGTTTCTAGCTAAAATTTGATGGTTTCGTTGCACTTTCCGAGCCCGTAGTGTATCTGATTGGCTTAAAAATACAGTTTCTAGCTAAAATTTGATGGTTTCGTTGCACTTTCCGAGCCCGTAGGGTATCTGATTGGCTTAAAAGTACAAGAAAACACTTCAAAAGTGACGTTTCTGAAGAATTTTAACAGTTTTCTTGTATCTACGAACGCCAGAATGCATAAAATTGACCTAAACGTCTCCTTTTCCTATTCTGAGTCGATTCTGCATGCTTTAAGTGTGTTTGGTGGCTCAGAACCATCAAAAAACGTTGAAATATAGTTCAACTTCAATAAAAATCGACAAAAATACAGTTTCTAGCTAAAATTTGATGGTTTCGTTGCACTTTCCGAGTCCGTAGGGTATCTGATTGGCTTAAAAGTACAAGAAAACACTTCAAAAGTGACGTTTCTGAAGAATTTTAACAGTTTTCTTGTATCTACGAACGCCAGAATGCATAAAATTGACCTAAACGTCTCCTTTTCCTATTCTGAGTCGATTCTGCATGCTTTAAGTGTGTTTGGTGGCTCAGAACCATCAAAAAACGTTGAAATATAGTTCAAATTCAATAAAAATCGACAAAAATACAGTTTCTAGCTAAAATTTGATGGTTTCGTTGCACTTTCCGAGCCCGTAGGGTATCTGATTGGCTTAAAAGTACAAGAAAACACTTCAAAAGTGACGTTTCTGAAGAATTTTAACAGTTTTCTTGTATCTACGAACGCCAGAATGCATAAAATTGACCTAAACGTCTCCTTTTCCTATTCTGAGTCGATTCTGCATGCTTTAAGTGTGTTTGGTGGCTCAGAACCATCAAAAAACGTTGAAATATAGTTCAAATTCAATAAAAATCGACAAAAATACAGTTTCTAGCTAAAATTTGATGGTTTCGTTGCACTTTCCGAGCCCGTAGGGTATCTGATTGGCTTAAAAGTACAAGAAAACACTTCAAAAGTGACGTTTCTGAAGAATTTTAACAGTTTTCTTGTATCCACGAACGCCAGAATGCATAAAATTGACCTAAACGTCTCCTTTTCCTATTCTGAGTCGATTCTGCATGCTTTAAGTGTGTTTGGTGGCTCAGAACCATCAAAAAACGTTGAAATATAGTTCAAATTCAATAAAAATCGACAAAAATACAGTTTCTAGCTAAAATTTGATGGTTTCGTTGCACTTTCCGAGCCCGTAGGGTATCTGATTGGCTTAAAAGTACAAGAAAACACTTCAAAAGTGACGTTTCTGAAGAATTTTAACAGTTTTCTTGTATCTACGAACGCCAGAATGCATAAAATTGACCTAAACGTCTCCTTTTCCTATTCTGAGTCGATTCTGCATGCTTTAAGTGTGTTTGGTGGCTCAGAACCATCAAAAAACGTTGAAATATAGTTCAAATTCAATAAAAATCGACAAAAATACAGTTTCTAGCTAAAATTTGATGGTTTCGTTGCACTTTCCGAGCCCGTAGGGTATCTGATTGGCTTAAAAGTACAAGAAAACACTTCAAAAGTGACGTTTATGAAGAATTTTAACAGTTTTCTTGTATCTACGAACGCCAGAATGCATAAAATTGACCTAAACGTCTCCTTTTCCTATTCTGAGTCGATTCTGCATGCTTTAAGTGTGTTTGGTGGCTCAGAACCATCAAAAAACGTTGAAATATAGTTCAAATTCAATAAAAATCGACAAAAATACAGTTTCTAGCTAAAATTTGATGGTTTCGTTGCACTTTCCGAGCCCGTAGGGTATCTGATTGGCTTAAAAGTACAAGAAAACACTTCAAAAGTGACGTTTCTGAAGAATTTTAACAGTTTTCTTGTATCTACGAACGCCAGAATGCATAAAATTGACCTAAACGTCTCCTTTTCCTATTCTGAGTCGATTCTGCATGCTTTAAGTGTGTTTGGTGGCTCAGAACCATCAAAAAACGTTGAAATATAGTTCAAATTCAATAAAAATCGACAAAAATACAGTTTCTAGCTAAAATTTGATGGTTTCGTTGCACTTTCCGAGCCCGTAGGGTATCTGATTGGCTTAAAAGTACAAGAAAACACTTCAAAAGTGACGTTTCTGAAGAATTTTAACAGTTTTCTTGTATCTACGAACGCCAGAATGCATAAAATTGACCTAAACGTCTCCTTTTCCTATTCTGAGTCGATTCTGCATGCTTTAAGTGTGTTTGGTGGCTCAGAACCATCAAAAAACGTTGAAATATAGTTCAAATTCAATAAAAATCGACAAAAATACAGTTTCTAGCTAAAATTTGATGGTTTCGTTGCACTTTCCGAGCCCGTAGTGTATCTGATTGGCTTAAAAATACAGTTTCTAGCTAAAATTTGATGGTTTCGTTGCACTTTCCGAGCCCGTAGGGTATCTGATTGGCTTAAAAGTACAAGAAAACACTTCAAAAGTGACGTTTCTGAAGAATTTTAACAGTTTTCTTGTATCTACGAACGCCAGAATGCATAAAATTGACCTAAACGTCTCCTTTTCCTATTCTGAGTCGATTCTGCATGCTTTAAGTGTGTTTGGTGGCTCAGAACCATCAAAAAACGTTGAAATATAGTTCAACTTCAATAAAAATCGACAAAAATACAGTTTCTAGCTAAAATTTGATGGTTTCGTTGCACTTTCCGAGCCCGTAGGGTATCTGATTGGCTTAAAAGTACAAGAAAACACTTCAAAAGTGACGTTTCTGAAGAATTTTAACAGTTTTCTTGTATCTACGAACGCCAGAATGCATAAAATTGACCTAAACGTCTCCTTTTCCTATTCTGAGTCGATTCTGCATGCTTTAAGTGTGTTTGGTGGCTCAGAACCATCAAAAAACGTTGAAATATAGTTCAAATTCAATAAAAATCGACAAAAATACAGTTTCTAGCTAAAATTTGATGGTTTCGTTGCACTTTCCGAGCCCGTAGGGTATCTGATTGGCTTAAAAGTACAAGAAAACACTTCAAAAGTGACGTTTCTGAAGAATTTTAACAGTTTTCTTGTATCTACGAACGCCAGAATGCATAAAATTGACCTAAACGTCTCCTTTTCCTATTCTGAGTCGATTCTGCATGCTTTAAGTGTGTTTGGTGGCTCAGAACCATCAAAAAACGTTGAAATATAGTTCAAATTCAATAAAAATCGACAAAAATACAGTTTCTAGCTAAAATTTGATGGTTTCGTTGCACTTTCCGAGCCCGTAGGGTATCTGATTGGCTTAAAAGTACAAGAAAACACTTCAAAAGTGACGTTTCTGAAGAATTTTAACAGTTTTCTTGTATCCACGAACGCCAGAATGCATAAAATTGACCTAAACGTCTCCTTTTCCTATTCTGAGTCGATTCTGCATGCTTTAAGTGTGTTTGGTGGCTCAGAACCATCAAAAAACGTTGAAATATAGTTCAAATTCAATAAAAATCGACAAAAATACAGTTTCTAGCTAAAATTTGATGGTTTCGTTGCACTTTCCGAGCCCGTAGGGTATCTGATTGGCTTAAAAGTACAAGAAAACACTTCAAAAGTGACGTTTCTGAAGAATTTTAACAGTTTTCTTGTATCTACGAACGCCAGAATGCATAAAATTGACCTAAACGTCTCCTTTTCCTATTCTGAGTCGATTCTGCATGCTTTAAGTGTGTTTGGTGGCTCAGAACCATCAAAAAACGTTGAAATATAGTTCAAATTCAATAAAAATCGACAAAAATACAGTTTCTAGCTAAAATTTGATGGTTTCGTTGCACTTTCCGAGCCCGTAGGGTATCTGATTGGCTTAAAAGTACAAGAAAACACTTCAAAAGTGACGTTTCTGAAGAATTTTAACAGTTTTCTTGTATCTACGAACGCCAGAATGCATAAAATTGACCTAAACGTCTCCTTTTCCTATTCTGAGTCGATTCTGCATGCTTTAAGTGTGTTTGGTGGCTCAGAACCATCAAAAAACGTTGAAATATAGTTCAAATTCAATAAAAATCGACAAAAATACAGTTTCTAGCTAAAATTTGATGGTTTCGTTGCACTTTCCGAGCCCGTAGGGTATCTGATTGGCTTAAAAGTACAAGAAAACACTTCAAAAGTGACGTTTCTGAAGAATTTTAACAGTTTTCTTGTATCTACGAACGCCAGAATGCATAAAATTGACCTAAACGTCTCCTTTTCCTATTCTGAGTCGATTCTGCATGCTTTAAGTGTGTTTGGTGGCTCAGAACCATCAAAAAACGTTGAAATATAGTTCAAATTCAATAAAAATCGACAAAAATACAGTTTCTAGCTAAAATTTGATGGTTTCGTTGCACTTTCCGAGCCCGTAGGGTATCTGATTGGCTTAAAAGTACAAGAAAACACTTCAAAAGTGACGTTTCTGAAGAATTTTAACAGTTTTCTTGTATCCACGAACGCCAGAATGCATAAAATTGACCTAAACGTCTCCTTTTCCTATTCTGAGTCGATTCTGCATGCTTTAAGTGTGTTTGGTGGCTCAGAACCATCAAAAAACGTTGAAATATAGTTCAAATTCAATAAAAATCGACAAAAATACAGTTTCTAGCTAAAATTTGATGGTTTCGTTGCACTTTCCGAGCCCGTAGGGTATCTGATTGGCTTAAAAGTACAAGAAAACACTTCAAAAGTGACGTTTCTGAAGAATTTTAACAGTTTTCTTGTATCTACGAACGCCAGAATGCATAAAATTGACCTAAACGTCTCCTTTTCCTATTCTGAGTCGATTCTGCATGCTTTAAGTGTGTTTGGTGGCTCAGAACCATCAAAAAACGTTGAAATATAGTTCAAATTCAATAAAAATCGACAAAAATACAGTTTCTAGCTAAAATTTGATGGTTTCGTTGCACTTTCCGAGCCCGTTGGGTATCTGATTGGCTTAAAAGTACAAGAAAACACTTCAAAAGTGACGTTTCTGAAGAATTTTAACAGTTTTGCTTGTATCTACGAACGCCAGAATGCATAAAATTGACCTAAACGTCTCCTTTTCCTATTCTGAGTCGATTCTGCATGCTTTAAGTGTGTTTGGTGGCTCAGAACCATCAAAAAACGTTGAAATATAGTTCAAATTCAATAAAAATCGACAAAAATACAGTTTCTAGCTAAAATTTGATGGTTTCGTTGCACTTTCCGAGCCCGTAGGGTATCTGAGTGGCTTAAAAGTACAAGAAAACACTTCAAAAGTGACGTTTCTGAAGAATTTTAACAGTTTTCTTGTATCTACGAACGCCAGAATGCATAAAATTGACCTAAACGTCTCCTTTTCCTATTCTGAGTCGATTCTGCATGCTTTAAGTGTGTTTGGTGGCTCAGAACCATCAAAAAACGTTGAAATATAGTTCAAATTCAATAAAAATCGACTAAAATTCAGTTTCTAGCTAAAATTTGATGGTTTCGTTGCACTTTCCGAGCCCGTTGGGTATCTGATTGGCTTAAAAGTACAAGAAAACACTTCAAAAGTGACGTTTCTGAAGAATTTTAACAGTTTTCTTGTATCTACGAACGCCAGAATGCATAAAATTGACCTAAACGTCTCCTTTTCCTATTCTGAGTCGATTCTGCATGCTTTAAGTGTGTTTGGTGGCTCAGAACCATCAAAAAACGTTGAAATATAGTTCAAATTCAATAAAAATCGACAAAAATACAGTTTCTAGCTAAAATTTGATGGTTTCGTTGCACTTTCCGAGCCCGTAGGGTATCTGAGTGGCTTAAAAGTACAAGAAAACACTTCAAAATTGACGTTTCTGAAGAATTTTAACAGTTTTCTTGTATCTACGAACGCCAGAATGCATAAAATTGAGCTAAACGTCTCCTTTACCTATTCTGAGTCGATTCTGCATGCTTTAAGTGTGTTTGGTGGCTCAGAACCATCAAAAAACGTTGAAATATAGTTCAAATTCAATAAAAATCGACAAAAATAAAGTTTCTAGCTAAAATTTGATGGTTTCGTTGCACTTTCCGAGCCCGTAGGGTATCTGATTGGCTTAAAAGTACAAGAAAACACTTCAAAAGTGACGTTTCTGAAGAATTTTAACAGTTTTCTTGTATCTACGAACGCCAGAATGCATAAAATTGACCTAAACGTCTCCTTTTCCTATTCTGAGTCGATTCTGCATGCTTTAAGTGTGTTTGGTGGCTCAGAACCATCAAAAAACGTTGAAATATAGTTCAAATTCAATAAAAATCGACAAAAATCCAGTTTCTAGCTAAAATTTGATGGTTTCGTTGCACTCTCCGAGCCCGTAGGGTATCTGATTGGCTTAAAAGTACAAGAAAACACTTCAAAAGTGACGTTTCTGAAGAATTTTAAGAGTTTTCTTGTATCTACGAACGCCAGAATGCATAAACTTGACCTAAACGTCTCCTTTTCCTATTCTGAGTCGATTCTGCATGCTTTAAGTGTGTTTGGTGGCTCAGAACCATCAAAAAACGTTGAAATATAGTTAAAATTCAATAAAAATCGACAAAAATACAGTTTCTAGCTAAAATTTGATGGTTTCGTTGCACTTTCCGAGCCCGTAGGGTATCTGATTGGCTTAAAAGTACAAGAAAACACTTCAAAAGTGACGTTTCTGAAGAATTTTAACAGTTTTCTTGTATCTACGAACGCCTGAATGCATAATATTGACCTAAACGTCTCCTTTTCCTATTCTGAGTCGATTCTGCATGCTTTAAGTGTGTTTGGTGGCTCAGAACCATGAAAAAACTTTGAAATATAGTTCAAATTCAATAAAAATCGACAAAAATACAGTTTCTAGCTAAAATTTGATGGTTTCGTTGCACTTTCCGAGCCCGTAGGGTATCTGATTGGCTTAAAAGTACAAGAAAACACTTCAAAAGTGACGTTTCTGAAGAATTTTAACAGTTTTCTTGTATCTACGAACGCCAGAATGCATAAAATTGACCTAAACGTCTCCTTTTCCTATTCTGAGTCGATTCTGCATGCTTTAAGTGTGTTTGGTGGCTCAGAACCATCAAAAAAAGTTGAAATACAGTTCAAATTCAATAAAAATCGACAAAAATACAGTTTCTAGCCAAAATTTGATGGTTTCGTTGCACTTTCCGAGCCCGTAGGGTATCTGATTGGCTTAAAAGTACAAGAAAACACTTCAAAAGTGACGTTTCTGAAGAATTTTAACAGTTTTCTTGTATCTACGAACGCCAGAATGCATAAAATTGACCTAAACGTCTCCTTTTCCTATTCTGAGTCGATTCTGCATGCTTTAAGTGTGTTTGGTGGCTCAGAACCATCAAAAAACGTTGAAATATAGTTCAAATTCAATAAAAATCGACAAAAATACAGTTTCTAGCTAAAATTTGATGGTTTCGTTGCACTTTCCGAGCCCGTAGGGTATCTGATTGGCTTAAAAGTACAAGAAAACACTTCAAAAGTGACGTTTCTGAAGAATTTTAACAGTTTTCTTGTATCTACGAACGCCAGAATGCATAAAATTGACCTAAACGTCTCCTTTTCCTATTCTGAGTCGATTCTGCATGCTTTAAGTGTGTTTGGTGGCTCAGAACCATCAAAAAACGTTGAAATATAGTTCAAATTCAATAAAAATCGACAAAAATACAGTTTCTAGCTAAAATTTGATGGTTTCGTTGCACTTTCCGAGCCCGTAGGGTATCTGAGTGGCTTAAAAGTACAAGAAAACACTTCAAAAGTGACGTTTCTGAAGAATTTTAACAGTTTTCTTGTATCTACGAACGCCAGAATGCATAAAATTGACCTAAACGTCTCCTTTTCCTATTCTGAGTCGATTCTGCATGCTTTAAGTGTGTTTGGTGGCTCAGAACCATCAAAAAACGTTGAAATATAGTTAAAATTCAATAAAAATCGACAAAAATACAGTTTCTAGCTAAAATTTGATGGTTTCGTTGCACTTTCCGAGGCCGTAGGGTATCTGATTGGCTTAAAAGTACAAGAAAACACTTCAAAAGTGACGTTTCTGAAGAATTTTAACAGTTTTCTTGTATCTACGAACGCCAGAATGCATAAAATTGACCTAAACGTCTCCTTTTCCTATTCTGAGTCGATTCTGCATGCTTTAAGTGTGTTTGGTGGCTCAGAACCATCAAAAAACGTTGAAATATAGTTAAAATTCAATAAAAATCGACAAAAATACAGTTTCTAGCTAAAATTTGATGGTTTCGTTGCACTTTCCGAGCCCGTAGGGTATCTGATTGGCTTAAAAGTACAAGAAAACACTTCAAAAGTGACGTTTCTGAAGAATTTTAACAGTTTTCTTGTATCTACGAACGCCTGAATGCATAATATTGACCTAAACGTCTCCTTTTCCTATTCTGAGTCGATTCTGCATGCTTTAAGTGTGTTTGGTGGCTCAGAACCATGAAAAAACTTTGAAATATAGTTCAAATTCAATAAAAATCGACAAAAATACAGTTTCTAGCTAAAATTTGATGGTTTCGTTGCACTTTCCGAGACCGTAGGGTATCTGATTGGCTTAAAAGTACAAGAAAACACTTCAAAAGTGACGTTTCTGAAGAATTTTAACAGTTTTCTTGTATCTACGAACGCCAGAATGCATAAAATTGACCTAAACGTCTCCTTTTCCTATTCTGAGTCGATTCTGCATGCTTTAAGTGTGTTTGGTGGCTCAGAACCATCAAAAAACGTTGAAATACAGTTCAAATTCAATAAAAATCGACAAAAATACAGTTTCTAGCCAAAATTTGATGGTTTCGTTGCACTTTCCGAGCCCGTAGGGTATCTGATTGGCTTAAAAGTACAAGAAAACACTTCAAAAGTGACGTTTCTGAAGAATTTTAACAGTTTTCTTGTATCTACGAACGCCAGAATGCATAAAATTGACCTAAACGTCTCCTTTTCCTATTCTGAGTCGATTCTGCATGCTTTAAGTGTGTTTGGTGGCTCAGAACCATCAAAAAACGTTGAAATATAGTTCAAATTCAATAAAAATCGACAAAAATACAGTTTCTAGCTAAAATTTGATGGTTTCGTTGCACTTTCCGAGCCCGTAGGGTATCTGATTGGCTTAAAAGTACAAGAAAACACTTCAAAAGTGACGTTTCTGAAGAATTTTAACAGTTTTCTTGTATCTACGAACGCCAGAATGCATAAAATTGACCTAAACGTCTCCTTTTCCTATTCTGAGTCGATTCTGCATGCTTTAAGTGTGTTTGGTGGCTCAGAACCATCAAAAAACGTTGAAATATAGTTCAAATTCAATAAAAATCGACAAAAATACAGTTTCTAGCTAAAATTTGATGGTTTCGTTGCACTTTCCGAGCCCGTAGGGTATCTGAGTGGCTTAAAAGTACAAGAAAACACTTCAAAAGTGACGTTTCTGAAGAATTTTAACAGTTTTCTTGTATCTACGAACGCCAGAATGCATAAAATTGACCTAAACGTCTCCTTTTCCTATTCTGAGTCGATTCTGCATGCTTTAAGTGTGTTTGGTGGCTCAGAACCATCAAAAAACGTTGAAATATAGTTAAAATTCAATAAAAATCGACAAAAATACAGTTTCTAGCTAAAATTTGATGGTTTCGTTGCACTTTCCGAGGCCGTAGGGTATCTGATTGGCTTAAAAGTACAAGAAAACACTTCAAAAGTGACGTTTCTGAAGAATTTTAACAGTTTTCTTGTATCTACGAACGCCTGAATGCATAATATTGACCTAAACGTCTCCTTTTCCTATTCTGAGTCGATTCTGCATGCTTTAAGTGTGTTTGGTGGCTCAGAACCATGAAAAAACTTTGAAATATAGTTCAAATTCAATAAAAATCGACAAAAATACAGTTTCTAGCTAAAATTTGATGGTTTCGTTGCACTTTCCGAGCCCGTAGGGTATCTGATTGGCTTAAAAGTACAAGAAAACACTTCAAAAGTGACGTTTCTGAAGAATTTTAACAGTTTTCTTGTATCTACGAACGCCAGAATGCATAAAATTGACCTAAACGTCTCCTTTTCCTATTCTGAGTCGATTCTGCATGCTTTAAGTGTGTTTGGTGGCTCAGAACCATCAAAAAACGTTGAAATACAGTTCAAATTCAATAAAAATCGACAAAAATACAGTTTCTAGCTAAAATTTGATGGTTTCGTTGCACTTTCCGAGCCCGTAGGGTATCTGATTGGCTTAAAAGTACAAGAAAACACTTCAAAAGTGACGTTTCTGAAGAATTTTAACAGTTTTCTTGTATCTACGAACGCCAGAATGCATAAAATTGACCTAAACGTCTCCTTTTCCTATTCTGAGTCGATTCTGCATGCTTTAAGTGTGTTTGGTGGCTCAGAACCATCAAAAAACGTTGAAATATAGTTCAAATTCAATAAAAATCGACAAAAATACAGTTTCTAGCTAAAATTTGATGGTTTCGTTGCACTTTCCGAGCCCGTAGAGTATCTGAGTGGCTTAAAAGTACAAGAAAACACTTCAAAAGTGACGTTTCTGAAGAATTTTAACAGTTTTCTTGTATCTACGAACGCCAGAATGCATAAAATTGACCTAAACGTCTCCTTTTCCTATTCTGAGTCGATTCTGCATGCTTTAAGTGTGTTTGGTGGCTCAGAACCATCAAAAAACGTTGAAATATAGTTCAAATTCAATAAAAATCGACAAAAATTCAGTTTCTAGCTAAAATTTGATGGTTTCGTTGCACTTTCCGAGCCCGTTGGGTATCTGATTGGCTTAAAAGTACAAGAAAACACTTCAAAAGTGACGTTTCTGAAGAATTTTAACAGTTTTCTTGTATCAACGAACGCCAGAATGCATAAAATTGACCTAAACGTCTCCTTTTCCTATTCTGAGTCGATTCTGCATGCTTTAAGTGTGTTTGGTGGCTCAGAACCATCAAAAAACGTTGAAATATAGTTCAAATTCAATAAAAATCGACAAAAATACAGTTTCTAGCTAAAATTTGATGGTTTCGTTGCACTTTCCGAGCCCGTAGGGTATCTGATTGGCTTAAAAGTACAAGAAAACACTTCAAAAGTGACGTTTCTGAAGAATTTTAACAGTTTTCTTGTATCTACGAACGCCAGAATGCATAAAATTGACCTAAACGTCTCCTTTTCCTATTCTGAGTCGATTCTGCATGCTTTAAGTGTGTTTGGTGGCTCAGTACCATCAAAAAACGTTGAAATATAGTTCAAATTCAATAAAAATCGACAAAAATACAGTTTCTAGCTAAAATTTGATGGTTTCGTTGCACTTTCCGAGCCCGTTGGGTATCTGATTGGCTTAAAAGTACAAGAAAACACTTCAAAAGTGACGTTTCTGAAGAATTTTAACAGTTTTCTTGTATCTACGAACGCCAGAATGCATAAAATTGACCTAAACGTCTCCTTTTCCTATTCTGAGTCGATTCTGCATGCTTTAAGTGTGTTTGGTGGCTCAGAACCATCAAAAAACGTTGAAATATAGTTCAAATTCAATAAAAATCGACAAAAATACAGTTTCTAGCTAAAATTTGATGGTTTCGTTGCACTTTCCGAGCCCGTAGGGTATCTGAGTGGCTTAAAAGTACAAGAAAACACTTCAAAAGTGACGTTTCTGAAGAATTTTAACAGTTTTCTTGTATCTACGAACGCCAGAATGCATAAAATTGACCTAAACGTCTCCTTTTCCTATTCTGAGTCGATTCTGCATGCTTTAAGTGTGTTTGGTGGCTCAGAACCATCAAAAAACGTTGAAATATAGTTCAAATTCAATAAAAATCGACAAAAATACAGTTTCTAGCTAAAATTTGATGGTTTCGTTGCACTTTCCGAGCCCGTAGGGTATCTGATTGGCTTAAAAGTACAAGAAAACACTTCAAAAGTGACGTTTCTGAAGAATTTTAACAGTTTTCTTGTATCTACGAACGCCAGAATGCATAAAATTGACCTAAACGTCTCCTTTTCCTATTCTGAGTCGATTCTGCATGCTTTAAGTGTGTTTGGTGGCTCAGAACCATCAAAAAACGTTGAAATATAGTTCAAATTCAATAAAAATCGACAGAAATACAGTTTCTAGCTAAAATTTGATGGTTTCGTTGCACTTTCCGAGCCCGTAGGGTACCTGAGTGGCTTAAAAGTACAAGAAAACACTTCAAAAGTGACGTTTCTGAAGAATTTTAACAGTTTTCTTGTATCTACGAACGCCAGAATGCATAAAATTGACCTAAACGTCTCCTTTTCCTATTCTGAGTCGATTCTGCATGCTTTAAGTGTGTTTGGTGGCTCAGAACCATCAAAAAACGTTGAAATATAGTTCAAATTCAATAAAAATCGACAAAAATACAGTTTCTAGCTAAAATTTGATGGTTTCGTTGCACTTTCCGAGCCCGTTGGTTATCTGATTGGCTTAAAAGTACAAGAAAACACTTCAAAAGTGACGTTTCTGAAGAATTTTAACAGTTTTCTTGTATCTACGAACGCCAGAATGCATAAAATTGACCTAAACGTCTCCTTTTCCTATTCTGAGTCGATTCTGCATGCTTTAAGTGTGTTTGGTGGCTCAGAACCATCAAAAAACGTTGAAATATAGTTCAAATTCAATAAAAATCGACAAAAATACAGTTTCTAGCTAAAATTTGATGGTTTCGTTGCACTTTCCGAGCCCGTTGGGTATCTGATTGGCTTAAAAGTACAAGAAAACACTTCAAAAGTGACGTTTCTGAAGAATTTTAACAGTTTTCTTGTATCTACGAACGCCAGAATGCATAAAATTGACCTAAACGTCTCCTTTTCCTATTCTGAGTCGATTCTGCATGCTTTAAGTGTGTTTGGTGGCTCAGAACCATCAAAAAACGTTGAAATATAGTTCAAATTCAATAAAAATCGACAAAAATTCAGTTTCTAGCTAAAATTTGATGGTTTCGTTGCACTTTCCGAGCCCGTAGAGTATCTGATTGGCTTAAAAGTACAAGAAAACACTTCAAAAGTGACGTTTCTGAAGAATTTTAACAGTTTTCTTGTATCTACGAACGCCAGAATGCATAAAATTGACCTAAACGTCTCCTTTTCCTATTCTGAGTCGATTCTGCATGCTTTAAGTGTGTTTGGTGGCTCAGAACCATCAAAAAACGTTGAAATATAGTTCAAATTCAATAAAAATCGACAAAAATACAGTTTCTAGCTAAAATTTGATGGTTTCGTTGCACTTTCCGAGCCCGTAGGGTATCTGAGTGGCTTAAAAGTACAAGAAAACACTTCAAAAGTGACGTTTCTGAAGAATTTTAATAGTTTTCTTGTATCTACGAACGCCAGAATGCATAAAATTGACCTAAACGTCTCCTTTTCCTATTCTGAGTCGATTCTGCATGCTTTAAGTGTGTTTGGTGGCTCAGAACCATCAAAAAACGTTGAAATATAGTTCAAATTCAATAAAAATCGACAAAAATACAGTTTCTAGCTAAAATTTGATGGTTTCGTTGCACTTTCCGAGCCCGTAGGGTATCTGATTGGCTTAAAAGTACAAGAAAACACTTCAAAAGTGACGTTTCTGAAGAATTTTAACAGTTTTCTTGTATCTACGAACGCCAGAATGCATAAAATTGACCTAAACGTCTCCTTTTCCTATTCTGAGTCGATTCTGCATGCTTTAAGTGTGTTTGGTGGCTCAGTACCATCAAAAAACGTTGAAATATAGTTCAAATTCAATAAAAATCGACAAAAATACAGTTTCTAGCTAAAATTTGATGGTTTCGTTGCACTTTCCGAGCCCGTTGGGTATCTGATTGGCTTAAAAGTACAAGAAAACACTTCAAAAGTGACGTTTCTGAAGAATTTTAACAGTTTTCTTGTATCTACGAACGCCAGAATGCATAAAATTGACCTAAACGTCTCCTTTTCCTATTCTGAGTCGATTCTGCATGCTTTAAGTGTGTTTGGTGGCTCAGAACCATCAAAAAACGTTGAAATATAGTTCAAATTCAATAAAAATCGACAAAAATACAGTTTCTAGCTAAAATTTGATGGTTTCGTTGCACTTTCCGAGCCCGTAGGGTATCTGAGTGGCTTAAAAGTACAAGAAAACACTTCAAAAGTGACGTTTCTGAAGAATTTTAACAGTTTTCTTGTATCTACGAACGCCAGAATGCATAAAATTGACCTAAACGTCTCCTTTTCCTATTCTGAGTCGATTCTGCATGCTTTAAGTGTGTTTGGTGGCTCAGAACCATCAAAAAACGTTGAAATATAGTTCAAATTCAATAAAAATCGACAAAAATACAGTTTCTAGCTAAAATTTGATGGTTTCGTTGCACTTTCCGAGCCCGTAGGGTATCTGATTGGCTTAAAAGTACAAGAAAACACTTCAAAAGTGACGTTTCTGAAGAATTTTAACAGTTTTCTTGTATCTACGAACGCCAGAATGCATAAAATTGACCTAAACGTCTCCTTTTCCTATTCTGAGTCGATTCTGCATGCTTTAAGTGTGTTTGGTGGCTCAGAACCATCAAAAAACGTTGAAATATAGTTCAAATTCAATAAAAATCGACAGAAATACAGTTTCTAGCTAAAATTTGATGGTTTCGTTGCACTTTCCGAGCCCGTAGGGTACCTGAGTGGCTTAAAAGTACAAGAAAACACTTCAAAAGTGACGTTTCTGAAGAATTTTAACAGTTTTCTTGTATCTACGAACGCCAGAATGCATAAAATTGACCTAAACGTCTCCTTTTCCTATTCTGAGTCGATTCTGCATGCTTTAAGTGTGTTTGGTGGCTCAGAACCATCAAAAAACGTTGAAATATAGTTCAAATTCAATAAAAATCGACAAAAATACAGTTTCTAGCTAAAATTTGATGGTTTCGTTGCACTTTCCGAGCCCGTTGGTTATCTGATTGGCTTAAAAGTACAAGAAAACACTTCAAAAGTGACGTTTCTGAAGAATTTTAACAGTTTTCTTGTATCTACGAACGCCAGAATGCATAAAATTGACCTAAACGTCTCCTTTTCCTATTCTGAGTCGATTCTGCATGCTTTAAGTGTGTTTGGTGGCTCAGAACCATCAAAAAACGTTGAAATATAGTTCAAATTCAATAAAAATCGACAAAAATACAGTTTCTAGCTAAAATTTGATGGTTTCGTTGCACTTTCCGAGCCCGTTGGGTATCTGATTGGCTTAAAAGTACAAGAAAACACTTCAAAAGTGACGTTTCTGAAGAATTTTAACAGTTTTCTTGTATCTACGAACGCCAGAATGCATAAAATTGACCTAAACGTCTCCTTTTCCTATTCTGAGTCGATTCTGCATGCTTTAAGTGTGTTTGGTGGCTCAGAACCATCAAAAAACGTTGAAATATAGTTCAAATTCAATAAAAATCGACAAAAATTCAGTTTCTAGCTAAAATTTGATGGTTTCGTTGCACTTTCCGAGCCCGTAGAGTATCTGATTGGCTTAAAAGTACAAGAAAACACTTCAAAAGTGACGTTTCTGAAGAATTTTAACAGTTTTCTTGTATCTACGAACGCCAGAATGCATAAAATTGACCTAAACGTCTCCTTTTCCTATTCTGAGTCGATTCTGCATGCTTTAAGTGTGTTTGGTGGCTCAGAACCATCAAAAAACGTTGAAATATAGTTCAAATTCAATAAAAATCGACAAAAATACAGTTTCTAGCTAAAATTTGATGGTTTCGTTGCACTTTCCGAGCCCGTAGGGTATCTGAATGGCTTAAAAGTACAAGAAAACACTTCAAAAGTGACGTTTCTGAAGAATTTTAATAGTTTTCTTGTATCTACGAACGCCAGAATGCATAAAATTGACCTAAACGTCTCCTTTTCCTATTCTGAGTCGATTCTGCATGCTTTAAGTGTGTTTGGTGGCTCAGAACCATCAAAAAACGTTGAAATATAGTTCAAATTCAATAAAAATCGACAAAAATACAGTTTCTAGCTAAAATTTGATGGTTTCGTTGCACTTTCCGAGCCCGTCGGGTATCTGAGTGGCTTAAAAGTACAAGAAAACACTTCAAAAGTGACGTTTCTGAAGAATTTTAACAGTTTTCTTGTATCTACGAACGCCAGAATGCATACAATTGACCTAAACGTCTCCTTTTCCTATTCTGAGTCGATTCTGCATGCTTTAAGTGTGTTTGGTGGCTCAGAACCATCAAAAAACGTTGAAATATAGTTCAAATTCAATAAAAATCGACAAAAATACATTTACTAGCTAAAATTTGATGGTTTCGTTGCACTTTCCGAGCCCGTAGGGTATCTGATTGGCTTAAAAGTACAAGAAAACACTTCAAAAGTGACGTTTCTGAAGAATTTTAACAGTTTTCTTGTATCTACGAACGCCAGAATGCATAAAATTGACCTAAACATCTCCTTTTCCTATTCTGAGTCGATTCTGCATGCTTTAAGTGTGTTTGGTGGCTCAGAACCATCAAAAAACGTTGAAATATAGTTCAAATTCAATAAAAATCGACAAAAATACAGTTTCTAGCTAAAATTTGATGGTTTCGTTGCACTTTCCGAGCCCGTAGGGTATCTGATTGGCTTAAAAGTACAAGAAAACACTTCAAAAGTGACGTTTCTGAAGAATTTTAACAGTTTTCTTGTATCTACGAACGCCAGAATGCATAAAATTGACCCAAACGTCTCCTTTTCCTATTCTGAGTCGATTCTGCATGCTTTAAGTGTGTTTGGTGGCTCAGAACCATCAAAAAACGTTGAAATATAGTTCAAATTCAATAAAAATCGACAAAAATACAGTTTCTAGCTAAAATTTGATGGTTTCGTTGCACTTTCCGAGCCCGTAGGGTATCTGATTGGCTTAAAAGTACAAGAAAACACTTCAAAAGTGACGTTTCTGAAGAATTTTAACATTTTTCTTGTATCTACGAACGCCAGAATGCATATAATTGACCTAAACGTCTCCTTTTCCTATTCTGAGTCGATTCTGCATGCTTTAAGTGTGTTTGGTGGCTCAGAACCATCAAAAAACGTTGAAATATAGTTCAAATTCAATAAAAATCGACAAAAATACAGTTTCTAGCTAAAATTTGATGGTTTCGTTGCACTTTCCGAGCCCGTAGGGTATCTGATTGGCTTAAAAGTACAAGAAAACACTTCAAAAGTGACGTTTCTGAAGAATTTTAACAGTTTTCTTGTATCTACGAACGCCAGAATGCATAAAATTGACCTAAACGTCTCCTTTTCCTATTCTGAGTCGATTCTGCATGCTTTAAGTGTGTTTGGTGGCTCAGAACCATCAAAAAACGTTGAAATATAGTTCAAATTCAATAAAAATCGACAAAAATACAGTTTCTAGCTAAAATTTGATGGTTTCGTTGCACTTTCCGAGCCCGTAGGGTATCTGATTGGCTTAAAAGTACAAGAAAACACTTCAAAAGTGACGTTTCTGAAGAATTTTAACAGTTTTCTTGTATCTACGAACGCCAGAATGCATAAAATTGACCTAAACGTCTCCTTTTCCTATTCTGAGTCGATTCTGCATGCTTTAAGTGTGTTTGGTGGCTCAGAACCATCAAAAAACGTTGAAATATAGTTCAAATTCAATAAAAATCGACAAAAATACAGTTTCTAGCTAAAATTTGATGGTTTCGTTGCACTTTCCGAGCCCGTAGGGTACCTGAGTGGCTTAAAAGTACAAGAAAACACTTCAAAAGTGACGTTTCTGAAGAATTTTAACAGTTTTCTTGTATCTACGAACGCCAGAATGCATAAAATTGACCTAAACGTCTCCTTTTCCTATTCTGAGTCGATTCTGCATGCTTTAAGTGTGTTTGGTGGCTCAGAACCATCAAAAAACGTTGAAATATTGTTCAAATTCAATAAAAATCGACAAAAATTCAGTTTCTAGCTAAAATTTGATGGTTTCGTTGCACTTTCCGAGCCCGTAGGGTATCTGATTGGCTTAAAAGTACAAGAAAACACTTCAAAAGTGACGTTTCTGAAGAATTTTAACAGTTTTCTTGTATCTACGAACGCCAGAATGCATAAAATTGACCTAAACGTCTCCTTTTCCTATTCTGAGTCGATTCAGCATGCTTTAAGTGTGTTTGGTGGCTCAGAACCATCAAAAAACGTTGAAATATAGTTCAAATTCAATAAAAATCGACAAAAATACAGTTTCTAGCTAAAATTTGATGGTTTCGTTGCACTTTCCGAGCCCGTTGGGTATCTGAGTGGCTTAAAAGTACAAGAAAACACTTCAAAAGTGACGTTTCTGAAGAATTTTAACAGTTTTCTTGTATCTACGAACGCCAGAATGCATAAACTTGACCTAAACGTCTCCTTTTCCTATTCTGAGTCGATTCTGCATGCTTTAAGTGTGTTTGGTGGCTCAGAACCATCAAAAAACGTTGAAATATAGTTCAAATTCAATAAAAATCGACAAAAATACAGTTTCTAGCTAAAATTTGATGGTTTCGTTGCACTTTCCGAGCCCGTAGGGTATCTGATTGGCTTAAAAGTATAAGAAAACACTTCAAAAGTGACGTTTCTGAAGAATTTTAACAGTTTTCTTGTATCTACGAACGCCAGAATGCATAAAATTGACCTAAACGTCTCCTTTTCCTATTCTGAGTCGATTCTGCATGCTTTAAGTGTGTTTGGTGGCTCAGAACCATCAAAAAACGTTGAAATATAGTTCAAATTCAATAAAAATCGACAAAAATACAGTTTCTAGCTAAAATTTGATGGTTTCGTTGCACTTTCCGAGCCCGTAGGGTATCTGATTAGCTTAAAAGTACAAGAAAACACTTCAAAAGTGACGTTTCTGAAGAATTTTAACAGTTTTCTTGTATCTACGAACGCCAGAATGCATAAAATTGACCTAAACGTCTCCTTTTCCTATTCTGAGTCGATTCTGCATGCTTTAAGTGTGTTTGGTGGCTCAGAACCATCAAAAAACGTTGAAATATAGTTCAAATTCAATAAAAATCGACAAAAATTCAGTTTCTAGCTAAAATTTGATGGTTTCGTTGCACTTTCCGAGCCCGTAGAGTATCTGATTGGCTTAAAAGTACAAGAAAACACTTCAAAAGTGACGTTTCTGAAGAATTTTAACAGTTTTCTTGTATCTACGAACGCCAGAATGCATAAAATTGACCTAAACGTCTCCTTTTCCTATTCTGAGTCGATTCTGCATGCTTTAAGTGTGTTTGGTGGCTCAGAACCATCAAAAAACGTTGAAATATAGTTCAAATTCAATAAAAATCGACAAAAATACAGTTTCTAGCTAAAATTTGATGGTTTCGTTGCACTTTCCGAGCCCGTAGGGTATCTGAGTGGCTTAAAAGTACAAGAAAACACTTCAAAAGTGACGTTTCTGAAGAATTTTAATAGTTTTCTTGTATCTACGAACGCCAGAATGCATAAAATTGACCTAAACGTCTCCTTTTCCTATTCTGAGTCGATTCTGCATGCTTTAAGTGTGTTTGGTGGCTCAGAACCATCAAAAAACGTTGAAATATAGTTCAAATTCAATAAAAATCGACAAAAATACAGTTTCTAGCTAAAATTTGATGGTTTCGTTGCACTTTCCGAGCCCGTAGGGTATCTGAGTGGCTTAAAAGTACAAGAAAACACTTCAAAAGTGACGTTTCTGAAGAATTTTAACAGTTTTCTTGTATCTACGAACGCCAGAATGCATAAAATTGACCTAAACGTCTCCTTTTCCTATTCTGAGTCGATTCTGCATGCTTTAAGTGTGTTTGGTGGCTCAGAACCATCAAAAAACGTTGAAATATAGTTCAAATTCAATAAAAATCGACAAAAATACATTTACTAGCTAAAATTTGATGGTTTCGTTGCACTTTCCGAGCCCGTAGGGTATCTGATTGGCTTAAAAGTACAAGAAAACACTTCAAAAGTGACGTTTCTGAAGAATTTTAACAGTTTTCTTGTATCTACGAACGCCAGAATGCATAAAATTGACCTAAACATCTCCTTTTCCTATTCTGAGTCGATTCTGCATGCTTTAAGTGTGTTTGGTGGCTCAGAACCATCAAAAAACGTTGAAATATAGTTCAAATTCAATAAAAATCGACAAAAATACAGTTTCTAGCTAAAATTTGATGGTTTCGTTGCACTTTCCGAGCCCGTAGGGTATCTGATTGGCTTAAAAGTACAAGAAAACACTTCAAAAGTGACGTTTCTGAAGAATTTTAACAGTTTTCTTGTATCTACGAACGCCAGAATGCATAAAATTGACCTAAACGTCTCCTTTTCCTATTCTGAGTCGATTCTGCATGCTTTAAGTGTGTTTGGTGGCTCAGAACCATCAAAAAACGTTGAAATATAGTTCAAATTCAATAAAAATCGACAAAAATACAGTTTCTAGCTAAAATTTGATGGTTTCGTTGCACTTTCCGAGCCCGTAGGGTATCTGATTGGCTTAAAAGTACAAGAAAACACTTCAAAAGTGACGTTTCTGAAGAATTTTAACAGTTTTCTTGTATCTACGAAAGCCAGAATGCATAAAATTGACCTAAACGTCTCCTTTTCCTATTCTGAGTCGATTTTGCATGCTTTAAGTGTGTTTGGTGGCTCAGAACCATCAAAAAACTTTGAAATATAGTTCAAATTCAATAAAAATCGACAAAAATACAGTTTCTAGCTAAAATTTGATGGTTTCGTTGCACTTTCCGAGCCCGTAGGGTATCTGAGTGGCTTAAAAGTACAAGAAAACACTTCAAAAGTGACGTTTCTGAAGAATTTTAACAGTTTTCTTGTATCTACGAACGCCAGAATGCATAAAATTGGCCTAAACGTCTCCTTTTCCTATTCTGAGTCGATTCTGCATGCTTTAACTGTGTTTGGTGGCTCAGAACCATCAAAAAACGTTGAAATATAGTTCAAATTCAATAAAAATCGACAAAAATTCAGTTTCTAGCTAAAATTTGATGGTTTCGTTGCACTTTCCGAGCCCGTAGGGTATCTGATTGGCTTAAAAGTACAAGAAAACACTTCAAAAGTGACGTTTCTGAAGAATTTTAACAGTTTTCTAGTATCTACGAACGCCAGAATGCATAAAATTGACCTAAACTTTTCCTTTTCCTATTCTGAGTCGATTCTGCATGCTTTAAGTGTGTTTGGTGGCTCAGAACCATCAAAAAACGTTGAAATATAGTTCAAATTCAATAAAAATCGACAAAAATACAGTTTCTAGCTAAAATTTGATGGTTTCGTTGCACTTTCCGAGCCCGTAGGGTATCTGATTGGCTTAAAAGTACAAGAAAACACTTCAAAAGTGACGTTTCTGAAGACTTTTAACAGTTTTCTTGTATCTACGAACGCCAGAATGCATAAAATTGACCTAAACGTCTCCTTTTCCTATTCTGAGTCGATTCTGCATGCTTTAAGTGTGTTTGGTGGCTCAGAACCATCAAAAAACGTTGAAATATAGTTCAAATTCAATAAAAATCGACAAAAATACAGTTTCTAGCTAAAATTTGATGGTTTCGTTGCACTTTCCGAGCCCGTAGGGTATCTGATTGGCTTAAAATTACAAGAAAACACTTCAAAAGTGACGTTTCTGAAGAATTTTAACAGTTTTCTTGTATCTACGAACGCCAGAATGCATAAAATTGACCTAAACGTCTCCTTTTCCTATTCTGAGTCGATTTTGCATGCTTTAAGTGTGTTTGGTGGCTCAGAACCATCAAAAAACTTTGAAATATAGTTCAAATTCAATAAAAATCGACAAAAATACAGTTTCTAGCTAAAATTTGATGGTTTCGTTGCACTTTCCGAGCCCGTAGGGTATCTGAGTGGCTTAAAAGTACAAGAAAACACTTCAAAAGTGACGTTTCTGAAGAATTTTAACAGTTTTCTAGTATCTACGAACGCCAGAATGCATAAAATTGACCTAAACGTCCCCTTTTCCTATTCTGAGTCGATTCTGCATGCTTTAAGTGTGTTTGGTGGCTCAGAACCATCAAAAAACGTTGAAATATAGTTCAAATTCAATAAAAATCGACAAAAATACAGTTTCTAGCTAAAATTTGATGGTTTCGTTGCACTTTCCGAGCCCGTAGGGTATCTGAGTGGCTTAAAAGTACAAGAAAACACTTCAAAAGTGACGTTTCTGAAGAATTTTAACAGTTTTCTTGTATCTACGAACGCCAGAATGCATAAAATTGACCTAAACGTCTCCTTTTCCTATTCTGAGTCGATTCTGCATGCTTTAAGTGTGTTTGGTGGCTCAGAACCATCAAAAAACGTTGAAATATAGTTCAAATTCAATAAAAATCGACAAAAATTCAGTTTCTAGCTAAAATTTGATGGTTTCGTTGCACTTTCCGAGCCCGTAGGGTATCTGATTGGCTTAAAAGTACAAGAAAACACTTCAAAAGTGACGTTTCTGAAGAATTTTAACAGTTTTCTTGTATCTACGAACGCCAGAATGCATAAAATTGACCTAAACGTCTCCTTCTCCTATTCTGAGTCGATTCTGCATGCTTTAAGTGTGTTTGGTGGCTCAGAACCATCAAAAAACGTTGAAATATAGTTCAAATTCAATAAAAATCGACAAAAATTCAGTTTCTAGCTAAAATTTGATGGTTTCGTTGCACTTTCCGAGCCCGTAGGGTATCCGATTGGCTTAAAAGTACAAGAAAACACTTCAAAAGTGACGTTTCTGAAGAATTTTAACAGTTTTCTTGTATCTACGAACGCCAGAATGCATAAAATTGACCTAAACGTCTCCTTTTCCTATTCTGAGTCGATTCTGCATGCTTTAAGTGTGTTTGGTGGCTCAGAACCATCAAAAAACGTTGAAATATAGTTCAAATTCAATAAAAATCGACAAAAATACAGTTTCTAGCTAAAATTTGATGGTTTCGTTGCACTTTCCGAGCCCGTAGGGTATCTGAGTGGCTTAAAAGTACAAGAAAACACTTCAAAAGTGACGTTTCTGAAGAATTTTAACAGTTTTCTTGTATCTACGAACGCCAGAATGCATAAAATTGACCTAAACGTCTCCTTTTCCTATTCTGAGTCGATTCTGCATGCTTTAAGTGTGTTTGGTGGCTCAGAACCATCAAAAAACGTTGAAATATAGTTCAAATTCAATAAAAATCGACAAAAATTCAGTTTCTAGCTAAAATTTGATGGTTTCGTTGCACTTTCCGAGCCCGTAGAGTATCTGATTGGCTTAAAAGTACAAGAAAACACTTCAAAAGTGACGTTTCTGAAGAATTTTAACAGTTTTCTTGTATCTACGAACGCCAGAATGCATAAAATTGACCTAAACGTCTCCTTTTCCTATTCTGAGTCGATTCTGCATGCTTTAAGTGTGTTTGGTGGCTCAGAACCATCAAAAAACGTTGAAATATAGTTCAAATTCAATAAAAATCGACAAAAATACAGTTTCTAGCTAAAATTTGATGGTTTCGTTGCACTTTCCGAGCCCGTAGGGTATCTGATTGGCTTAAAAGTACAAGAAAACACTTCAAAAGTGACGTTTCTGAAGAATTTTAACAGTTTTCTTGTATCTACGAACGCCAGAATGCATAAAATTGACCTAAACGTCTCCTTTTCCTATTCTGAGTCGATTCTGCATGCTTTAAGTGTGTTTGGTGGCTCAGAACCATCAAAAAACGTTGAAATATAGTTCAAATTCAATAAAAATCGACAAAAATACAGTTTCTAGCTAAAATTTGATGGTTTCGTTGCACTTTCCGAGCCCGTAGGGTATCTGAGTGGCTTAAAAGTACAAGAAAACACTTCAAAAGTGACGTTTCTGAAGAATTTTAACAGTTTTCTTGTATCTACGAACGCCAGAATGCATAAAATTGACCTAAACGTCTCCTTTTCCTATTCTGAGTCGATTCTGCATGCTTTAAGTGTGTTTGGTGGCTCAGAACCATCAAAAAACGTTGAAATATAGTTCAAATTCAATAAAAATCGACAAAAATACAGTTTCTAGCTAAAATTTGATGGTTTCGTTGCACTTTCCGAGCCCGTTGGGTATCTGATTGGCTTAAAAGTACAAGAAAACACTTCAAAAGTGACGTTTCTGAAGAATTTTAACAGTTTTCTTGTATCTACGAACGCCAGAATGCATAAAATTGACCTAAACGTCTCCTTTTCCTATTCTGAGTCGATTCTGCATGCTTTAAGTGTGTTTGGTGGCTCAGAACCATCAAAAAACGTTGAAATATAGTTCAAATTCAATAAAAATCGACAAAAATACAGTTTCTAGCTAAAATTTGATGGTTTCGTTGCACTTTCCGAGCCCGTAGGGTATCTGATTGGCTTAAAAGTACAAGAAAACACTTCAAAAGTGACGTTTCTGAAGAATTTTAACAGTTTTCTTGTATGTACGAACGCCAGAATGCATAAAATTGACCTAAACGTCTCCTTTTCCTATTCTGAGTCGATTCTGCATGTTTTAAGTGTGTTTGGTGGCTCAGAACCATAAAAAAACGTTGAAATATAGTTCAAATTCAATAAAAATCGACAAAAATACAGTTTCTAGCTAAAATTTGATGGTTTCGTTGCACTTTCCGAGCCCGTAGGGTATCTGAGTGGCTTAAAAGTACAAGAAAACACTTCAAAAGTGACGTTTCTGAAGAATTTTAACAGTTTTCTTGTATCAACGAACGCCAGAATGCATAAAATTGACCTAAACGTCTCCTTTTCCTATTCTGAGTCGATTCTGCATGCTTTAAGTGTGTTTGGTGGCTCAGAACCATCAAAAAACGTTGAAATATAGTTCAAATTCAATAAAAATCGACAAAAATACAGTTTCTAGCTAAAATTTGATGGTTTCGTTGCACTTTCCGAGCCCGTAGGGTATCTGATTGGCTTAAAAGTACAAGAAAACACTTCAAAAGTGACGTTTCTGAAGAATTTTAACAGTTTTCTTGTATCTACGAACGCCAGAATGCATAAAATTGACCTAAACATCTCCTTTTCCTATTCTGAGTCGATTCTGCATGCTTTAAGTGTGTTTGGTGGCTCAGAACCATCAAAAAACGTTGAAATATAGTTCAAATTCAATAAAAATCGACAAAAATACAGTTTCTAGCTAAAATTTGATGGTTTCGTTGCACTTTCCGAGCCCGTTGGGTATCTGGTTGGCTTAAAAGTACAAGAAAACACTTCAAAAATGACGTTTCTGAAGAATTTTAACAGTTTTCTTGTATCTACGAACGCCAGAATGCATAAAATTGACCTAAACGTCTCCTTTTCCTATTCTGAGTCGATTCTGCATGCTTTAAGTGTGTTTGGTGGCTCAGAACCATCAAAAAACGTTGAAATATAGTTCAAATTCAATAAAAATCGACAAAAATACAGTTTCTAGCTAAAATTTGATGGTTTCGTTGCACTTTCCGAGCCCGTAGGGTATCTGAGTGGCTTAAAAGTACAAGAAAACACTTCAAAAGTGACGTTTCTGAAGAATTTTAACAGTTTTCTTGTATCAACGAACGCCAGAATGCATAAAATTGACCTAAACGTCTCCTTTTCCTATTCTGAGTCGATTCTGCATGCTTTAAGTGTGTTTGGTGGCTCAGAACCATCAAAAAACGTTGAAATATAGTTCAAATTCAATAAAAATCGACAAAAATACAGTTTCTAGCTAAAATTTGATGGTTTCGTTGCACTTTCCGAGCCCGTAGGGTATCTGATTGGCTTAAAAGTACAAGAAAACACTTCAAAAGTGACGTTTCTGAAGAATTTTAACAGTTTTCTTGTATCTACGAACGCCAGAATGCATAAAATTGACCTAAACATCTCCTTTTCCTATTCTGAGTCGATTCTGCATGCTTTAAGTGTGTTTGGTGGCTCAGAACCATCAAAAAACGTTGAAATATAGTTCAAATTCAATAAAAATCGACAAAAATACAGTTTCTAGCTAAAATTTGATGGTTTCGTTGCACTTTCCGAGCCCGTAGGGTATCTGGTTGGCTTAAAAGTACAAGAAAACACTTCAAAAATGACGTTTCTGAAGAATTTTAACAGTTTTCTTGTATCTACGAACGCCAGAATGCATAAAATTGACCTAAACGTCTCCTTTTCCTATTCTGAGTCGATTCTGCATGCTTTAAGTGTGTTTGGTGGCTCAGAACCATCAAAAAACGTTGAAATATAGTTCAAATTCAATAAAAATCGACAAAAATACAGTTTCTAGCTAAAATTTGATGGTTTCGTTGCACTTTCCGAGCCCGTTGGGTATCTGATTGGCTTAAAAGTACAAGAAAACACTTCAAAAGTGACGTTTCTGAAGAATTTTAACAGTTTTCTTGTATCTACGAACGCCAGAATGCATAAAATTGACCTAAACGTCTCCTTTTCCTATTCTGAGTCGATTCTGCATGCTTTAAGTGTGTTTGGTGGCTCAGAACCATCAAAAAACGTTGAAATATAGTTCAAATTCAATAAAAATCGACAAAAATACAGTTTCTAGCTAAAATTTGATGGTTTCGTTGCACTTTCCGAGCCCGTAGGGTATCTGATTGGCTTAAAAGTACAAGAAAACACTTCAAAAGTGACGTTTCTGAAGAATTTTAACAGTTTTCTTGTATCTACGAACGCCAGAATGCATAAAATTGACCTAAACGTCTCCTTTTCCTATTCTGAGTCGATTCTGCATGCTTTAAGTGTGTTTGGTGGCTCAGAACCATCAAAAAACGTTGAAATATAGTTCAAATTCAATAAAAATCGACAAAAATACAGTTTCTAGCTAAAATTTGATGGTTTCGTTGCACTTTCCGAGCCCGTAGGGTATCTGATTGGCTTAAAAGTACAAGAAAACACTTCAAAAGTGACGTTTCTGAAGAATTTTAACAGTTTTCTTGTATCTACGAACGCCAGAATGCATAAAATTGACCTAAACGTCTCCTTTTCCTATTCTGAGTCGATTCTGCATGCTTTAAGTGTGTTTGGTGGCTCAGAACCATCAAAAAACGTTGAAATATAGTTCAAATTCAATAAAAATCGACAAAAATACAGTTTCTAGCTAAAATTTGATGGTTTCGTTGCACTTTCCGAGCCCGTAGGGTATCTGATTGGCTTAAAAGTACAAGAAAACACTTCAAAAGTGACGTTTCTGAAGAATTTTAACAGTTTTCTTGTATCTACGAACGCCAGAATGCATAAAATTGACCTAAACGTCTCCTTTTCCTATTCTGAGTCGATTCTGCATGCTTTAAGTGTGTTTGGTGGCTCAGAACCATCAAAAAACGTTGAAATATAGTTCAAATTCAATAAAAATCGACAAAAATACAGTTTCTAGCTAAAATTTGATGGTTTCGTTGCACTTTCCGAGCCCGTTGGGTATCTGATTGGCTTAAAAGTACAAGAAAACACTTCAAAAGTGACGTTTCTGAAGAATTTTAACAGTTTTCTTGTATCTATCTATCTTGGGGGTGTACTATTAGCAATTAATTCTAAGTTACGATGTTCTGAATTAGATCTCTCCTCTATATATGATACAGTTCCAAGTATCGATATTGTAGGTGTAAAATTGTTATGTAAAAACTTTCGTAAGTTTTACATATTTGTTCTGTATATGCCACCATCGATGTGTTACCAAGATGCTGAATTGTTCTTTGATGTTTTTAGTTCTTTAAATTATTTCTCAGGTTTGGATAATATAGTTATTGTAGGTGATTTCAACATCTCTGGTTTTATGGAAGGATCTAATGACCGTTTCAGCTGTTTATTAAATAATTTTATCAAATTTTGTAATACTCGTCAGTATAATAATGTGTACAATTTCTACAACCATATTTTAGATCTTGTAATCTCCAATGTTACGTGTAGTGTCTTCAAACTACTATCTCCTTTTGTGAAAGAGGATCTTTATCATCCAGCTCTATTTTTTAATTTAAATTTAATAGCTGATGTTCTTCCTCAATTTAGCATGAATGACCAGGCTGATTCATTTAATTTTAAGAAGGCAGACTTTCAAAGTATGTATCAATTATTTTTAGATACGGATTGGTCCTCCTTGTTTAAAGCTAACACAGTTGATGGAGCATGCTCAATTTTGTATGAATTAATTAATAGCGTCTTTCAAGTAACTGTTCCTAAGTTGCGGGTCAAAACAAGACAACAGCATTATCCTCCTTGGTTTAACGTTGACATTATCTCGTTGTTACAGTATAAGAGATTGGCGTATAAACAGTACAAGAAACTCAAAACTACTGAATCCTTTAATAAATTCAAGTTCTATCGCTTTAATAGCAAACAAGCCATATTTAACTCTTACAAAAACTATGTGGCGGATATTGAAAATCGTCTCCATGAAGATCCTAAACGTTTTTGGGGATTTATTCAAAGTAAAAAAGGCACATCGCGAATACCTAGCACTATGAAATATAATAACTGTAATTTTGATGATCCAAATCTCATTGTAGATGCATTTGCGGACTACTTTAATTCTGTTTATGTTCCATCTGATCCATCTGTTATAGCAGATAATTTTGATATTCGTGAGATCGGTTGTGTCTCACCTCCCCAAATATTAGAAGAAGATGTGTTTAATGCATTAAAGAACTCTAAAAATACACTAACCATGGGTCCGGATGGTATTCCAAATTTTTTGTTGAAAGATTGCGCTTCTGTTTTCGCACAGCCGTTGGTATATATATACAACTTAATAATAAAAACTTCGACCTTCCCTGCGATGTGGAAGGCGGCTTTAATATGTCCGGTTCTGAAAAAAGGTGATAAAGCGGACGTGAAAAATTACAGGCCTATCTCATTACTTTGCAATTTTGCCAAGATTTTTGAAGGTATATTATACAAACATATTTATTCAGCGGTCAAAGTATATATTAGTCCATCTCAGCATGGGTTTATGGATAAGCGGTCCACTATCACGAATCTAGTCTGCTTTACACAGTTTACATCAGAAGCAATTGATGACAGAAAACAGGTTGATGTGGTGTACCTTGATTTTCTTAAGGCATTTGATCAAATCGATCATTACATTTTATTACTCAAGTTAAAATCATTTGGATTTACAGATGCACTCCTCAATTTGTTTAAATCTTATTTATTAAATCGTGATCAATGCGTTAGGTATAGATGTTATACGTCAAAAAAAATATTCCCTAGTTCTGGTGTACCGCAGGGGTCGAATTTGGGCCCATTGCTGTTTTTACTGTTTATCAACGACATTTCAAATGTTGTGTCTGTTGATAGCCTGCTATTTGCTGACGACTATAAAATTTATAAAGTAATCACTTCTGTGGAAGACTGCATTGCCCTCCAATCCGATCTTGATAACATCTTTCAATGGTGTTTAAGAAATCGACTCTATTTGAATATTTTGAAATGTTTAGTTGTGTCGTATTCTCGCAAGAAGTCAACTTTGTGTTTCCAGTATTTAATCAATAACACAAACTTAAAACGCGTTATGAATATTACTGATCTTGGTATTTTATTTGATGAGAAATTCACGTTCGTTCCACACATTAATCAGTTGGTTGCTAAAGCGCATAAAATCTACGGCTTCATTTATAGAAATGGTAAGGATTTCACAAAAGTACAAACTCTGAAAATTTTATTCTTTGCGTTAGTCAGATCTCAGTTGGAGTACGGTTCGATTGTATGGCAACCTATCTATCAAGTCCATATCAACCGCATTGAGTCGGTTCAGCGTATGTTTCTTAAGTTTCTGTCATATTGTGAAGATGGAGTATATCCTCAAAGGGGAGTGCATCAGTCTCTTCTTCTGAACCGATTTAATATTAATTCACTATTCAATAGAAGAATTACAGCTGGAGTCAAATTCATTATTAATTTAATCAACAACAAAATAGATAATATATGGCTAACAGGTAAGCTGAATTTTCTAGTACCTAGACATAATTCGCGTCAACGTGAAATCTTTTACTGTCCTTTAAGTAATAGTAATATTCATGTGAAGTCCCCCATCATTTCAATGTGCAAAGTATGTAATAGAATTTTTAAAACCTGCGACCTGACTGATAATTTTTCTGTTATCCTAAATGTGATAATCCAGGAATATGGCATATAAGGCATACGTATCAATTGGTAAATATTTCGTATTAGTGTCTTTCTTGCAGATTGACAATTTGCTTTATTGTGATTTGGTCAAATTTGATCTGTGGAATATTATGTATTTTGATTTTATTCTAGCTAAATTTTTTACATTCAGCAACACAAAATTCCTATAATGTTTTGTTTTTTGTTTTTTGTTTTTTTTCCTTTCCCTGTAATTGGGTCTACCCCGTTGGGAAAGATGTCAATAATAATAATAATAATAATAATAATAATAATCTACGAACGCCAGAATGCATAAAATTGACCTAAACGTCTCCTTTTCCTATTCTGAGTCGATTCTGCATGCTTTAAGTGTGTTTGGTGGCTCAGAACCATCAAAAAACGTTGAAATATAGTTCAAATTCAATAAAAATCGACAAAAATACAGTTTCTAGCTAAAATTTGATGGTTTCGTTGCACTTTCCGAGCCCGTCGGGTATCTGATTGGCTTAAAAGTACAAGAAAACACTTCAAAAGTGACGTTTCTGAAGAATTTTAACAGTTTTCTTGTATCTACGAACGCCAGAATGCATAAAATTGACCTAAACGTCTCCTTTTCCTATTCTGAGTCGATTCTGCATGCTTTAAGTGTGTTTGGTGGCTCAGAACCATCAAAAAACGTTGAAATATAGTTCAAATTCAATAAAAATCGACAAAAATACAGTTTCTAGCTAAAATTTGATGGTTTCGTTGCACTTTCCGAGCCCGTAGGGTATCTGATTGGCTTAAAAGTACAAGAAAACACTTCAAAAGTGACGTTTCTGAAGAATTTTAACAGTTTTCTTGTATCTACGAACGCCAGAATGCATAAAATTGACCTAAACGTCTCCTTTTCCTATTCTGAGTCGATTCTGCATGCTTTAAGTGTGTTTGGTGGCTCAGAACCATAAAAAAACGTTGAAATATAGTTCAAATTCAATAAAAATCGACAAAAATACAGTTTCTAGCTAAAATTTGATGGTTTCGGTGCACTTTCCGAGCCCGTAAGGTATCTGAGTGGCTTAAAAGTACAAGAAAACACTTCAAAAGTGACGTTTCTGAAGAATTTTAACAGTTTTCTTGTATCTACGAACGCCAGAATGCATAAAATTGACCTAAACGTCTCCTTTTCCTATTCTGAGTCGATTCTGCATGCTTTAAGTGTGTTTGGTGGCTCAGAACCATCAAAAAACGTTGAAATATAGTTCAAATTCAATAAAAAGCGACAAAAATACAGTTTCTAGCTAAAATTTGATGGTTTCGTTGCACTTTCCGAGCCCGTTGGGTATCTGATTGGCTTAAAAGTACAAGAAAACACTTCAAAAGTGACGTTTCTGAAGAATTTTAACAGTTTTCTTGTATCTACGAACGCCAGAATGCATAAAATTGACCTAAACATCTCCTTTTCCTATTCTGAGTCGATTCTGCATGCTTTAAGTGTGTTTGGTGGCTCAGAACCATCAAAAAACGTTGAAATATAGTTCAAATTCAATAAAAATCGACAAAAATACAGTTTCTAGCTAAAATTTGATGGTTTCGTTGCACTTTCCGAGCCCGTAGGGTATCTGATTGGCTTAAAAGTACAAGAAAACACTTCAAAAATGACGTTTCTGAAGAATTTTAACAGTTTTCTTGTATCTACGAACGCCAGAATGCATAAAATTGACCTAAACGTCTCCTTTTCCTATTCTGAGTCGATTCTGCATGCTTTAAGTGTGTTTGGTGGCTCAGAACCATCAAAAAACGTTGAAATATAGTTCAAATTCAATAAAAATCGACAAAAATACAGTTTCTAGCTAAAATTTGATGGTTTCGTTGCACTTTCCGAGCCCGTAGGGTATCTGATTGGCTTAAAAGTCCAAGAAAACACTTCAAAAGTGACGTTTCTGAAGAATTTTAACAGTTTTCTTGTATCTACGAACGCCAGAATGCATAAAATTGACCTAAACGTCTCCTTTTCCTATTCTGAGTCGATTTTGCATGCTTTAAGTGTGTTTGGTGGCTCAGAACCATCAAAAAACGTTGAAATATAGTTCAAATTCAATAAAAATCGACAAAAATACAGTTTCTAGCTAAAATTTGATGGTGTCGTTGCACTTTCCGAGCCCGTTGGGTATCTGAGTGGCTTAAAAGTACAAGAAAACACTTCAAAAGTGACGTTTCTGAAGAATTTTAACAGTTTTCTTGTATCTACGAACGCCAGAATGCATAAATTTGACCTAAACGTCTCCTTTTCCTATTCTGAGTCGATTCTGCATGCTTTAAGTGTGTTTGGTGGCTCAGAACCATCAAAAAACGTTGAAATATAGTTCAAATTCAATAAAAATCGACAAAAATTCAGTTTCTAGCTAAAATTTGATGGTTTCGTTGCACTTTCCGAGCCCGTAGGGTATCTGATTGGCTTAAAAGTACAAGAAAACACTTCAAAAGTGACGTTTCTGAAGAATTTTAACAGTTTTCTTGTATCTACGAACGCCAGAATGCATAAAATTGACCTAAACGTCTCCTTTTCCTATTCTGAGTCGATTCTGCATGCTTTAAGTGTGTTTGGTGGCTCAGAACCATCAAAAAACGTTGAAATATAGTTCAAATTCAATAAAAATCGACAAAAATACAGTTTCTAGCTAAAATTTGATGGTTTCGTTGCACTTTCCGAGCCCGTAGGGTATCTGAGTGGCTTAAAAGTACAAGAAAACACTTCAAAAGTGACGTTTCTGAAGAATTTTAACAGTTTTCTTGTATCTACGAACGCCAGAATGCATAAAATTGACCTAAACGTCTCCTTTTCCTATTCTGAGTCGATTCTGCATGCTTTAAGTGTGTTTGGTGGCTCAGAACCATCAAAAAACGTTGAAATATAGTTCAAATTCAATAAAAATCGACAAAAATACAGTTTCTAGCTAAAATTTGATGGTTTCGTTGCACTTTCCGAGCCCGTCGGGTATCTGATTGGCTTAAAAGTACAAGAAAACACTTCAAAAGTGACGTTTCTGAAGAATTTTAACAGTTTTCTTGTATCTACGAACGCCAGAATGCATAAAATTGACCTAAACGTCTCCTTTTCCTATTCTGAGTCGATTCTGCATGCTTTAAGTGTGTTTGGTGGCTCAGAACCATCAAAAAACGTTGAAATATAGTTCAAATTCAATAAAAATCGACAAAAATACAGTTTCTAGCTAAAATTTGATGGTTTCGTTGCACTTTCCGAGCCCGTAGGGTATCTGATTGGCTTAAAAGTACAAGAAAACACTTCAAAAGTGACGTTTCTGAAGAATTTTAACAGTTTTCTTGTATCTACGAACGCCAGAATGCATAAAATTGACCTAAACGTCTCCTTTTCCTATTCTGAGTCGATTCTGCATGCTTTAAGTGTGTTTGGTGGCTCAGAACCATAAAAAAACGTTGAAATATAGTTCAAATTCAATAAAAATCGACAAAAATACAGTTTCTAGCTAAAATTTGATGGTTTCGGTGCACTTTCCGAGCCCGTAAGGTATCTGAGTGGCTTAAAAGTACAAGAAAACACTTCAAATGTGACGTTTCTGAAGAATTTTAACAGTTTTCTTGTATCTACGAACGCCAGAATGCATAAAATTGACCTAAACGTCTCCTTTTCCTATTCTGAGTCGATTCTGCATGCTTTAAGTGTGTTTGGTGGCTCAGAACCATCAAAAAACGTTGAAATATAGTTCAAATTCAATAAAAATCGACAAAAATACAGTTTCTAGCTAAAATTTGATGGTGTCGTTGCACTTTCCGAGCCCGTTGGGTATCTGAGTGGCTTAAAAGTACAAGAAAACACTTCAAAAGTGACGTTTCTGAAGAATTTTAACAGTTTTCTTGTATCTACGAACGCCAGAATGCATAAATTTGACCTAAACGTCTCCTTTTCCTATTCTGAGTCGATTCTGCATGCTTTAAGTGTGTTTGGTGGCTCAGAACCATCAAAAAACGTTGAAATATAGTTCAAATTCAATAAAAATCGACAAAAATTCAGTTTCTAGCTAAAATTTGATGGTTTCGTTGCACTTTCCGAGCCCGTAGGGTATCTGATTGGCTTAAAAGTACAAGAAAACACTTCAAAAGTGACGTTTCTGAAGAATTTTAACAGTTTTCTTGTATCTACGAACGCCAGAATGCATAAAATTGACCTAAACGTCTCCTTTTCCTATTCTGAGTCGATTCTGCATGCTTTAAGTGTGTTTGGTGGCTCAGAACCATCAAAAAACGTTGAAATATAGTTCAAATTCAATAAAAATCGACAAAAATACAGTTTCTAGCTAAAATTTGATGGTTTCGTTGCACTTTCCGAGCCCGTAGGGTATCTGAGTGGCTTAAAAGTACAAGAAAACACTTCAAAAGTGACGTTTCTGAAGAATTTTAACAGTTTTCTTGTATCTACGAACGCCAGAATGCATAAAATTGACCTAAACGTCTCCTTTTCCTATTCTGAGTCGATTCTGCATGCTTTAAGTGTGTTTGGTGGCTCAGAACCATCAAAAAACGTTGAAATATAGTTCAAATTCAATAAAAATCGACAAAAATACAGTTTCTAGCTAAAATTTGATGGTTTCGTTGCACTTTCCGAGCCCGTCGGGTATCTGATTGGCTTAAAAGTACAAGAAAACACTTCAAAAGTGACGTTTCTGAAGAATTTTAACAGTTTTCTTGTATCTACGAACGCCAGAATGCATAAAATTGACCTAAACGTCTCCTTTTCCTATTCTGAGTCGATTCTGCATGCTTTAAGTGTGTTTGGTGGCTCAGAACCATCAAAAAACGTTGAAATATAGTTCAAATTCAATAAAAATCGACAAAAATACAGTTTCTAGCTAAAATTTGATGGTTTCGTTGCACTTTCCGAGCCCGTAGGGTATCTGATTGGCTTAAAAGTACAAGAAAACACTTCAAAAGTGACGTTTCTGAAGAATTTTAACAGTTTTCTTGTATCTACGAACGCCAGAATGCATAAAATTGACCTAAACGTCTCCTTTTCCTATTCTGAGTCGATTCTGCATGCTTTAAGTGTGTTTGGTGGCTCAGAACCATAAAAAAACGTTGAAATATAGTTCAAATTCAATAAAAATCGACAAAAATACAGTTTCTAGCTAAAATTTGATGGTTTCGGTGCACTTTCCGAGCCCGTAAGGTATCTGAGTGGCTTAAAAGTACAAGAAAACACTTCAAAAGTGACGTTTCTGAAGAATTTTAACAGTTTTCTTGTATCTACGAACGCCAGAATGCATAAAATTGACCTAAACGTCTCCTTTTCCTATTCTGAGTCGATTCTGCATGCTTTAAGTGTGTTTGGTGGCTCAGAACCATCAAAAAACGTTGAAATATAGTTCAAATTCAATAAAAAGCGACAAAAATACAGTTTCTAGCTAAAATTTGATGGTTTCGTTGCACTTTCCGAGCCCGTTGGGTATCTGATTGGCTTAAAAGTACAAGAAAACACTTCAAAAGTGACGTTTCTGAAGAATTTTAACAGTTTTCTTGTATCTACGAACGCCAGAATGCATAAAATTGACCTAAACATCTCCTTTTCCTATTCTGAGTCGATTCTGCATGCTTTAAGTGTGTTTGGTGGCTCAGAACCATCAAAAAACGTTGAAATATAGTTCAAATTCAATAAAAATCGACAAAAATACAGTTTCTAGCTAAAATTTGATGGTTTCGTTGCACTTTCCGAGCCCGTAGGGTATCTGATTGGCTTAAAAGTACAAGAAAACACTTCAAAAATGACGTTTCTGAAGAATTTTAACAGTTTTCTTGTATCTACGAACGCCAGAATGCATAAAATTGACCTAAACGTCTCCTTTTCCTATTCTGAGTCGATTCTGCATGCTTTAAGTGTGTTTGGTGGCTCAGAACCATCAAAAAACGTTGAAATATAGTTCAAATTCAATAAAAATCGACAAAAATACAGTTTCTAGCTAAAATTTGATGGTTTCGTTGCACTTTCCGAGCCCGTAGGGTATCTGATTGGCTTAAAAGTCCAAGAAAACACTTCAAAAGTGACGTTTCTGAAGAATTTTAACAGTTTTCTTGTATCTACGAACGCCAGAATGCATAAAATTGACCTAAACGTCTCCTTTTCCTATTCTGAGTCGATTTTGCATGCTTTAAGTGTGTTTGGTGGCTCAGAACCATCAAAAAACGTTGAAATATAGTTCAAATTCAATAAAAATCGACAAAAATACAGTTTCTAGCTAAAATTTGATGGTTTCGTTGCACTTTCCGAGCCCGTTGGGTATCTGAGTGGCTTAAAAGTACAAGAAAACACTTCAAAAGTGACGTTTCTGAAGAATTTTAACAGTTTTCTTGTATCTACGAACGCCAGAATGCATAAATTTGACCTAAACGTCTCCTTTTCCTATTCTGAGTCGATTCTGCATGCTTTAAGTGTGTTTGGTGGCTCAGAACCATCAAAAAACGTTGAAATATAGTTCAAATTCAATAAAAATCGACAAAAATTCAGTTTCTAGCTAAAATTTGATGGTTTCGTTGCACTTTCCGAGCCCGTAGGGTATCTGATTGGCTTAAAAGTACAAGAAAACACTTCAAAAGTGACGTTTCTGAAGAATTTTAACAGTTTTCTTGTATCTACGAACGCCAGAATGCATAAAATTGACCTAAACGTCTCCTTTTCCTATTCTGAGTCGATTCTGCATGCTTTAAGTGTGTTTGGTGGCTCAGAACCATCAAAAAACGTTGAAATATAGTTCAAATTCAATAAAAATCGACAAAAATACAGTTTCTAGCTAAAATTTGATGGTTTCGTTGCACTTTCCGAGCCCGTAGGGTATCTGAGTGGCTTAAAAGTACAAGAAAACACTTCAAAAGTGACGTTTCTGAAGAATTTTAACAGTTTTCTTGTATCTACGAACGCCAGAATGCATAAAATTGACCTAAACGTCTCCTTTTCCTATTCTGAGTCGATTCTGCATGCTTTAAGTGTGTTTGGTGGCTCAGAACCATCAAAAAACGTTGAAATATAGTTCAAATTCAATAAAAATCGACAAAAATACAGTTTCTAGCTAAAATTTGATGGTTTCGTTGCACTTTCCGAGCCCGTAGGGTATCTGATTGGCTTAAAAGTACAAGAAAACACTTCAAAAGTGACGTTTCTGAAGAATTTTAACAGTTTTCTTGTATCTACGAACGCCAGAATGCATAAAATTGACCTAAACGTCTCCTTTTCCTATTCTGAGTCGATTCTGCATGCTTTAAGTGTGTTTGGTGGCTCAGAACCATCAAAAAACGTTGAAATATAGTTCAAATTCAATAAAAATCGACAAAAATACAGTTTCTAGCTAAAATTTGATGGTTTCGCTGCACTTTCCGAGCCCGTTGGGTATCTGATTGGCTTAAAAGTACAAGAAAACACTTCAAAAGTGACGTTTCTGAAGAATTTTAACAGTTTTCTTGTATCTACGAACGCCAGAATGCATAAAATTGACCTAAACGTCTCCTTTTCCTATTCTGAGTCGATTCTGCATGCTTTAAGTGTGTTTGGTGGCTCAGAACCATCAAAAAACGTTGAAATATAGTTCAAATTCAATAAAAATCGACAAAAATACAGTTTCTAGCTAAAATTTGATGGTTTCGTTGCACTTTCCGAGCCCGTCGGGTATCTGATTGGCTTAAAAGTACAAGAAAACACTTCAAAAGTGACGTTTCTGAAGAATTTTAACAGTTTTCTTGTATCTACGAACGCCAGAATGCATAAAATTGACCTAAACGTCTCCTTTTCCTATTCTGAGTCGATTCTGCATGCTTTAAGTGTGTTTGGTGGCTCAGAACCATCAAAAAACGTTGAAATATAGTTCAAATTCAATAAAAATCGACAAAAATACAGTTTCTAGCTAAAATTTGATGGTTTCGTTGCACTTTCCGAGCCCGTAGGGTATCTGATTGGCTTAAAAGTACAAGAAAACACTTCAAAAGTGACGTTTCTGAAGAATTTTAACAGTTTTCTTGTATCTACGAACGCCAGAATGCATAAAATTGACCTAAACGTCTCCTTTTCCTATTCTGAGTCGATTCTGCATGCTTTAAGTGTGTTTGGTGGCTCAGAACCATAAAAAAACGTTGAAATATAGTTCAAATTCAATAAAAATCGACAAAAATACAGTTTCTAGCTAAAATTTGATGGTTTCGGTGCACTTTCCGAGCCCGTAAGGTATCTGAGTGGCTTAAAAGTACAAGAAAACACTTCAAAAGTGACGTTTCTGAAGAATTTTAACAGTTTTCTTGTATCTACGAACGCCAGAATGCATAAAATTGACCTAAACGTCTCCTTTTCCTATTCTGAGTCGATTCTGCATGCTTTAAGTGTGTTTGGTGGCTCAGAACCATCAAAAAACGTTGAAATATAGTTCAAATTCAATAAAAATCGACAAAAATACAGTTTCTAGCTAAAATTTGATGGTGTCGTTGCACTTTCCGAGCCCGTTGGGTATCTGAGTGGCTTAAAAGTACAAGAAAACACTTCAAAAGTGACGTTTCTGAAGAATTTTAACAGTTTTCTTGTATCTACGAACGCCAGAATGCATAAATTTGACCTAAACGTCTCCTTTTCCTATTCTGAGTCGATTCTGCATGCTTTAAGTGTGTTTGGTGGCTCAGAACCATCAAAAAACGTTGAAATATAGTTCAAATTCAATAAAAATCGACAAAAATTCAGTTTCTAGCTAAAATTTGATGGTTTCGTTGCACTTTCCGAGCCCGTAGGGTATCTGATTGGCTTAAAAGTACAAGAAAACACTTCAAAAGTGACGTTTCTGAAGAATTTTAACAGTTTTCTTGTATCTACGAACGCCAGAATGCATAAAATTGACCTAAACGTCTCCTTTTCCTATTCTGAGTCGATTCTGCATGCTTTAAGTGTGTTTGGTGGCTCAGAACCATCAAAAAACGTTGAAATATAGTTCAAATTCAATAAAAATCGACAAAAATACAGTTTCTAGCTAAAATTTGATGGTTTCGTTGCACTTTCCGAGCCCGTAGGGTATCTGAGTGGCTTAAAAGTACAAGAAAACACTTCAAAAGTGACGTTTCTGAAGAATTTTAACAGTTTTCTTGTATCTACGAACGCCAGAATGCATAAAATTGACCTAAACGTCTCCTTTTCCTATTCTGAGTCGATTCTGCATGCTTTAAGTGTGTTTGGTGGCTCAGAACCATCAAAAAACGTTGAAATATAGTTCAAATTCAATAAAAATCGACAAAAATACAGTTTCTAGCTAAAATTTGATGGTTTCGTTGCACTTTCCGAGCCCGTCGGGTATCTGATTGGCTTAAAAGTACAAGAAAACACTTCAAAAGTGACGTTTCTGAAGAATTTTAACAGTTTTCTTGTATCTACGAACGCCAGAATGCATAAAATTGACCTAAACGTCTCCTTTTCCTATTCTGAGTCGATTCTGCATGCTTTAAGTGTGTTTGGTGGCTCAGAACCATCAAAAAACGTTGAAATATAGTTCAAATTCAATAAAAATCGACAAAAATACAGTTTCTAGCTAAAATTTGATGGTTTCGTTGCACTTTCCGAGCCCGTAGGGTATCTGATTGGCTTAAAAGTACAAGAAAACACTTCAAAAGTGACGTTTCTGAAGAATTTTAACAGTTTTCTTGTATCTACGAACGCCAGAATGCATAAAATTGACCTAAACGTCTCCTTTTCCTATTCTGAGTCGATTCTGCATGCTTTAAGTGTGTTTGGTGGCTCAGAACCATAAAAAAACGTTGAAATATAGTTCAAATTCAATAAAAATCGACAAAAATACAGTTTCTAGCTAAAATTTGATGGTTTCGGTGCACTTTCCGAGCCCGTAAGGTATCTGAGTGGCTTAAAAGTACAAGAAAACACTTCAAAAGTGACGTTTCTGAAGAATTTTAACAGTTTTCTTGTATCTACGAACGCCAGAATGCATAAAATTGACCTAAACGTCTCCTTTTCCTATTCTGAGTCGATTCTGCATGCTTTAAGTGTGTTTGGTGGCTCAGAACCATCAAAAAACGTTGAAATATAGTTCAAATTCAATAAAAAGCGACAAAAATACAGTTTCTAGCTAAAATTTGATGGTTTCGTTGCACTTTCCGAGCCCGTTGGGTATCTGATTGGCTTAAAAGTACAAGAAAACACTTCAAAAGTGACGTTTCTGAAGAATTTTAACAGTTTTCTTGTATCTACGAACGCCAGAATGCATAAAATTGACCTAAACATCTCCTTTTCCTATTCTGAGTCGATTCTGCATGCTTTAAGTGTGTTTGGTGGCTCAGAACCATCAAAAAACGTTGAAATATAGTTCAAATTCAATAAAAATCGACAAAAATACAGTTTCTAGCTAAAATTTGATGGTTTCGTTGCACTTTCCGAGCCCGTAGGGTATCTGATTGGCTTAAAAGTACAAGAAAACACTTCAAAAATGACGTTTCTGAAGAATTTTAACAGTTTTCTTGTATCTACGAACGCCAGAATGCATAAAATTGACCTAAACGTCTCCTTTTCCTATTCTGAGTCGATTCTGCATGCTTTAAGTGTGTTTGGTGGCTCAGAACCATCAAAAAACGTTGAAATATAGTTCAAATTCAATAAAAATCGACAAAAATACAGTTTCTAGCTAAAATTTGATGGTTTCGTTGCACTTTCCGAGCCCGTAGGGTATCTGATTGGCTTAAAAGTCCAAGAAAACACTTCAAAAGTGACGTTTCTGAAGAATTTTAACAGTTTTCTTGTATCTACGAACGCCAGAATGCATAAAATTGACCTAAACGTCTCCTTTTCCTATTCTGAGTCGATTTTGCATGCTTTAAGTGTGTTTGGTGGCTCAGAACCATCAAAAAACGTTGAAATATAGTTCAAATTCAATAAAAATCGACAAAAATACAGTTTCTAGCTAAAATTTGATGGTTTCGTTGCACTTTCCGAGCCCGTTGGGTATCTGAGTGGCTTAAAAGTACAAGAAAACACTTCAAAAGTGACGTTTCTGAAGAATTTTAACAGTTTTCTTGTATCTACGAACGCCAGAATGCATAAATTTGACCTAAACGTCTCCTTTTCCTATTCTGAGTCGATTCTGCATGCTTTAAGTGTGTTTGGTGGCTCAGAACCATCAAAAAACGTTGAAATATAGTTCAAATTCAATAAAAATCGACAAAAATTCAGTTTCTAGCTAAAATTTGATGGTTTCGTTGCACTTTCCGAGCCCGTAGGGTATCTGATTGGCTTAAAAGTACAAGAAAACACTTCAAAAGTGACGTTTCTGAAGAATTTTAACAGTTTTCTTGTATCTACGAACGCCAGAATGCATAAAATTGACCTAAACGTCTCCTTTTCCTATTCTGAGTCGATTCTGCATGCTTTAAGTGTGTTTGGTGGCTCAGAACCATCAAAAAACGTTGAAATATAGTTCAAATTCAATAAAAATCGACAAAAATACAGTTTCTAGCTAAAATTTGATGGTTTCGTTGCACTTTCCGAGCCCGTAGGGTATCTGAGTGGCTTAAAAGTACAAGAAAACACTTCAAAAGTGACGTTTCTGAAGAATTTTAACAGTTTTCTTGTATCTACGAACGCCAGAATGCATAAAATTGACCTAAACGTCTCCTTTTCCTATTCTGAGTCGATTCTGCATGCTTTAAGTGTGTTTGGTGGCTCAGAACCATCAAAAAACGTTGAAATATAGTTCAAATTCAATAAAAATCGACAAAAATACAGTTTCTAGCTAAAATTTGATGGTTTCGTTGCACTTTCCGAGCCCGTAGGGTATCTGATTGGCTTAAAAGTACAAGAAAACACTTCAAAAGTGACGTTTCTGAAGAATTTTAACAGTTTTCTTGTATCTACGAACGCCAGAATGCATAAAATTGACCTAAACGTCTCCTTTTCCTATTCTGAGTCGATTCTGCATGCTTTAAGTGTGTTTGGTGGCTCAGAACCATCAAAAAACGTTGAAATATAGTTCAAATTCAATAAAAATCGACAAAAATACAGTTTCTAGCTAAAATTTGATGGTTTCGCTGCACTTTCCGAGCCCGTTGGGTATCTGATTGGCTTAAAAGTACAAGAAAACACTTCAAAAGTGACGTTTCTGAAGAATTTTAACAGTTTTCTTGTATCTACGAACGCCAGAATGCATAAAATTGACCTAAACGTCTCCTTTTCCTATTCTGAGTCGATTCTGCATGCTTTAAGTGTGTTTGGTGGCTCAGAACCATCAAAAAACGTTGAAATATAGTTCAAATTCAATAAAAATCGACAAAAATACAGTTTCTAGCTAAAATTTGATGGTTTCGTTGCACTTTCCGAGCCCATAGGGTATCTGATTGGCTTAAAAGTACAAGAAAACACTTCAAAAGTGACGTTTCTGAAGAATTTTAACAGTTTTCTTGTATCTACGAACGCCAGAATGCATAAAATTGACCTAAACGTCTCCTTTTCCTATTCTGAGTCGATTCTGCATGCTTTAAGTGTGTTTGGTGGCTCAGAACCATCAAAAAACGTTGAAATATAGTTCAAATTCAATAAAAATCGACAAAAATACAGTTTCTCTCTAAAATTTGATGGTTTCGTTGCACTTTCCGAGCCCGTAGGGTATCTGATTGGCTTAAAAGTACAAGAAAACACTTCAAAAGTGACGTTTCTGAAGAATTTTAACAGTTTTCTTGTATCTACGAACGCCAGAATGCATAAAATTGACCTAAACGTCTCCTTTTCCTATTCTGAGTCGATTCTGCATGCTTTAAGTGTGTTTGGTGGCTCAGAACCATCAAAAAACGTTGAAATATAGTTCAAATTCAATAAAAATCGACAAAAATACAGTTTCTAGCTAAAATTTGATGGTTTCGTTGCACTTTCCGAGCCCGTTGGGTATCTGATTGGCTTAAAAGTACAAGAAAACACTTCAAATGTGACGTTTCTGAAGAATTTTAACAGTTTTCTTGTATCTACGAACGCCAGAATGCATAAAATTGACCTAAACGTCTCCTTTTCCTATTCTGAGTCGATTCTGCATGCTTTAAGTGTGTTTGGTGGCTCAGAACCATCAAAAAACGTTGAAATATAGTTCAAATTCAATAAAAATCGACAAAAATACAGTTTCTAGCTAAAATTTGATGGTTTCGTTGCACTTTCCGAGCCCGTAGGGTATCTGATTGGCTTAAAAGTACAAGAAAACACTTCAAAAGTGAAGTTTCTGAAGAATTTTAACAGTTTTCTTGTATCTACGAACGCCAGAATGCATAAAATTGACCTAAACGTCTCCTTTTCCTATTCTGAGTCGATTCTGCATGCTTTAAGTGTGTTTGGTGGCTCAGAACCATCAAAAAACGTTGAAATATAGTTCAAATTCAATAAAAATCGACAAAAATACAGTTTCTAGCTAAAATTTGATGGTTTCGTTGCACTTTCCGAGCCCGTTGGGTATCTGATTGGCTTAAAAGTACAAGAAAACACTTCAAAAGTGACGTTTCTGAAGAATTTTAACAGTTTTCTTGTATCTACGAACGCCAGAATGCATAAAATTGACCTAAACGTCTCCTTTTCCTATTCTGAGTCGATTCTGCATGCTTTAAGTGTGTTTGGTGGCTCAGAACCATCAAAAAACGTTGAAATATAGTTCAAATTCAATAAAAATCGACAAAAATACAGTTTCTAGCTAAAATTTGATGGTTTCGTTGCACTTTCCGAGCCCGTTGGGTATCTGATTGGCTTAAAAGTACAAGAAAACACTTCAAAAGTGACGTTTCTGAAGAATTTTAACAGTTTTCTTGTATCTACGAACGCCAGAATGCATAAAATTGACCTAAACGTCTCCTTTTCCTATTCTGAGTCGATTCTGCATGCTTTAAGTGTGTTTGGTGGCTCAGAACCATCAAAAAACGTTGAAATATAGTTCAAATTCAATAAAAATCGACAAAAATACAGTTTCTAGCTAAAATTTGATGGTTTCGTTGCACTTTCCGAGCCCGTTGGGTATCTGATTGGCTTAAAAGTACAAGAAAACACTTCAAAAGTGACGTTTCTGAAGAATTTTAACAGTTTTCTTGTATCTACGAACGCCAGAATGCATAAAATTGACCTAAACGTCTCCTTTTCCTATTCTGAGTCGATTCTGCATGCTTTAAGTGTGTTTGGTGGCTCAGAACCATCAAAAAACGTTGAAATATAGTTCAAATTCAATAAAAATCGACAAAAATACAGTTTCTAGCTAAAATTTGATGGTTTCGTTGCACTTTCCGAGCCCGTAGGGTATCTGATTGGCTTAAAAGTACAAGAAAACACTTCAAAAGTGACGTTTCTGAAGAATTTTAACAGTTTTCTTGTATCTACGAACGCCAGAATGCATAAAATTGACCTAAACGTCTCCTTTTCCTATTCTGAGTCGATTCTGCATGCTTTAAGTGTGTTTGGTGGCTCAGAACCATCAAAAAACGTTGAAATATAGTTCAAATTCAATAAAAATCGACAAAAATACAGTTTCTAGCTAAAATTTGATGGTTTCGTTGCACTTTCCGAGCCCGTAGGGTATCTGAGTGGCTTAAAAGTACAAGAAAACACTTCAAAAGTGACGTTTCTGAAGAATTTTAACAGTTTTCTTGTATCTACGAACGCCAGAATGCATAAAATTGACCTAAACGTCTCCTTTTCCTATTCTGAGTCGAATCTGCATGCTTTAAGTGTGTTTGGTGGCTCAGAACCATCAAAAAACGTTGAAATATAGTTCAAATTCAATAAAAATCGACAAAAATACAGTTTCTAGCTAAAATTTGATGGTTTCGTTGCACTTTCCGAGCCCGTAGGGTATCTGATTGGCTTAAAAGTACAAGAAAACACTTCAAAAGTGACGTTTCTGAAGAATTTTAACAGTTTTCTTGTATCTACGAACGCCAGAATGAATAAAATTGACCTAAACGTCTCCTTTTCCTATTCTGAGTCGATTCTGCATGCTTTAAGTGTGTTTGGTGGCTCAGAACCATCAAAAAACGTTGAAATATAGTTCAAATTCAATAAAAATCGACAAAAATACAGTTTCTAGCTAAAATTTGATGGTTTCGTTGCACTTTCCGAGCCCGTAGGGTATCTGATTGGCTTAAAAGTACAAGAAAACAATTCAAAAGTGACGTTTCTGAAGAATTTTAACAGTTTTCTTGTATCTACGAACGCCAGAATGCATAAAATTGACCTAAACGTCTCCTTTTCCTATTCTGAGTCGATTCTGCATGCTTTAAGTGTGTTTGGTGGCTCAGAACCATCAAAAAACGTTGAAATATAGTTCAAATTCAATAAAAATCGACAAAAATACAGTTTCTAGCTAAAATTTGATGGTTTCGTTGCACTTTCCGAGCCCGTAGGGTATCTGATTGGCTTAAAAGTACAAGAAAACACTTCAAAAGTGACGTTTCTGAAGAATTTTAACAGTTTTCTTGTATCTACGAACGCCAGAATGCATAAAATTGACCTAAACGTCTCCTTTTCCTATTCTGAGTCGATTCTGCATGCTTTAAGTGTGTTTGGTGGCTCAGAACCATCAAAAAACGTTGAAATATAGTTCAAATTCAATAAAAATCGACAAAAATACAGTTTCTAGCTAAAATTTGATGGTTTCGTTGCACTTTCCGAGCCCGTTGGGTATCTGATTGGCTTAAAAGTACAAGAAAACACTTCAAAAGTGACGTTTCTGAAGAATTTTAACAGTTTTCTTGTATCTACGAACGCCAGAATGCATAAAATTGACCTAAACGTCTCCTTTTCCTATTCTGAGTCGATTCTGCATGCTTTAAGTGTGTTTGGTGGCTCAGAACCATCAAAAAACGTTGAAATATAGTTCAAATTCAATAAAAATCGACAAAAATACAGTTTCTAGCTAAAATTTGATGGTTTCGTTGCACTTTCCGAGCCCGTTGGGTATCTGATTGGCTTAAAAGTACAAGAAAACACTTCAAATGTGACGTTTCTGAAGAATTTTAACAGTTTTCTTGTATCTACGAACGCCAGAATGCATAAAATTGACCTAAACGTCTCCTTTTCCTATTCTGAGTCGATTCTGCATGCTTTAAGTGTGTTTGGTGGCTCAGAACCATCAAAAAACGTTGAAATATAGTTCAAATTCAATAAAAATCGACAAAAATACAGTTTCTAGCTAAAATTTGATGGTTTCGTTGCACTTTCCGAGCCCGTAGGGTATCTGATTGGCTTAAAAGTACAAGAAAACACTTCAAAAGTGAAGTTTCTGAAGAATTTTAACAGTTTTCTTGTATCTACGAACGCCAGAATGCATAAAATTGACCTAAACGTCTCCTTTTCCTATTCTGAGTCGATTCTGCATGCTTTAAGTGTGTTTGGTGGCTCAGAACCATCAAAAAACGTTGAAATATAGTTCAAATTCAATAAAAATCGACAAAAATACAGTTTCTAGCTAAAATTTGATGGTTTCGTTGCACTTTCCGAGCCCGTAGGGTATCTGATTGGCTTAAAAGTACAAGAAAACACTTCAAAAGTGACGTTTCTGAAGAATTTTAACAGTTTTCTTGTATCTACGAACGCCAGAATGCATAAAATTGACCTAAACGTCTCCTTTTCCTATTCTGAGTCGATTCTGCATGCTTTAAGTGTGTTTGGTGGCTCAGAACCATCAAAAAACGTTGAAATATAGTTCAAATTCAATAAAAATCGACAAAAATACAGTTTCTAGCTAAAATTTGATGGTTTCGTTGCACTTTCCGAGCCCGTTGGGTATCTGATTGGCTTAAAAGTACAAGAAAACACTTCAAAAGTGACGTTTCTGAAGAATTTTAACAGTTTTCTTGTATCTACGAACGCCAGAATGCATAAAATTGACCTAAACGTCTCCTTTTCCTATTCTGAGTCGATTCTGCATGCTTTAAGTGTGTTTGGTGGCTCAGAACCATCAAAAAACGTTGAAATATAGTTCAAATTCAATAAAAATCGACAAAAATACAGTTTCTAGCTAAAATTTGATGGTTTCGTTGCACTTTCCGAGCCCGTTGGGTATCTGATTGGCTTAAAAGTACAAGAAAACACTTCAAAAGTGACGTTTCTGAAGAATTTTAACAGTTTTCTTGTATCTACGAACGCCAGAATGCATAAAATTGACCTAAACGTCTCCTTTTCCTATTCTGAGTCGATTCTGCATGCTTTAAGTGTGTTTGGTGGCTCAGAACCATCAAAAAACGTTGAAATATAGTTCAAATTCAATAAAAATCGACAAAAATACAGTTTCTAGCTAAAATTTGATGGTTTCGTTGCACTTTCCGAGCCCGTTGGGTATCTGATTGGCTTAAAAGTACAAGAAAACACTTCAAAAGTGACGTTTCTGAAGAATTTTAACAGTTTTCTTGTATCTACGAACGCCAGAATGCATAAAATTGACCTAAACGTCTCCTTTTCCTATTCTGAGTCGATTCTGCATGCTTTAAGTGTGTTTGGTGGCTCAGAACCATCAAAAAACGTTGAAATATAGTTCAAATTCAATAAAAATCGACAAAAATACAGTTTCTAGCTAAAATTTGATGGTTTCGTTGCACTTTCCGAGCCCGTAGGGTATCTGATTGGCTTAAAAGTACAAGAAAACACTTCAAAAGTGACGTTTCTGAAGAATTTTAACAGTTTTCTTGTATCTACGAACGCCAGAATGCATAAAATTGACCTAAACGTCTCCTTTTCCTATTCTGAGTCGATTCTGCATGCTTTAAGTGTGTTTGGTGGCTCAGAACCATCAAAAAACGTTGAAATATAGTTCAAATTCAATAAAAATCGACAAAAATACAGTTTCTAGCTAAAATTTGATGGTTTCGTTGCACTTTCCGAGCCCGTAGGGTATCTGAGTGGCTTAAAAGTACAAGAAAACACTTCAAAAGTGACGTTTCTGAAGAATTTTAACAGTTTTCTTGTATCTACGAACGCCAGAATGCATAAAATTGACCTAAACGTCTCCTTTTCCTATTCTGAGTCGAATCTGCATGCTTTAAGTGTGTTTGGTGGCTCAGAACCATCAAAAAACGTTGAAATATAGTTCAAATTCAATAAAAATCGACAAAAATACAGTTTCTAGCTAAAATTTGATGGTTTCGTTGCACTTTCCGAGCCCGTAGGGTATCTGATTGGCTTAAAAGTACAAGAAAACACTTCAAAAGTGACGTTTCTGAAGAATTTTAACAGTTTTCTTGTATCTACGAACGCCAGAATGAATAAAATTGACCTAAACGTCTCCTTTTCCTATTCTGAGTCGATTCTGCATGCTTTAAGTGTGTTTGGTGGCTCAGAACCATCAAAAAACGTTGAAATATAGTTCAAATTCAATAAAAATCGACAAAAATACAGTTTCTAGCTAAAATTTGATGGTTTCGTTGCACTTTCCGAGCCCGTAGGGTATCTGATTGGCTTAAAAGTACAAGAAAACAATTCAAAAGTGACGTTTCTGAAGAATTTTAACAGTTTTCTTGTATCTACGAACGCCAGAATGCATAAAATTGACCTAAACGTCTCCTTTTCCTATTCTGAGTCGATTCTGCATGCTTTAAGTGTGTTTGGTGGCTCAGAACCATCAAAAAACGTTGAAATATAGTTCAAATTCAATAAAAATCGACAAAAATACAGTTTCTAGCTAAAATTTGATGGTTTCGTTGCACTTTCCGAGCCCGTAGGGTATCTGATTGGCTTAAAAGTACAAGAAAACACTTCAAAAGTGACGTTTCTGAAGAATTTTAACAGTTTTCTTGTATCTACGAACGCCAGAATGCATAAAATTGACCTAAACGTCTCCTTTTCCTATTCTGAGTCGATTCTGCATGCTTTAAGTGTGTTTGGTGGCTCAGAACCATCAAAAAACGTTGAAATATAGTTCAAATTCAATAAAAATCGACAAAAATACAGTTTCTAGCTAAAATTTGATGGTTTCGTTGCACTTTCCGAGCCCGTTGGGTATCTGATTGGCTTAAAAGTACAAGAAAACACTTCAAAAGTGACGTTTCTGAAGAATTTTAACAGTTTTCTTGTATCTACGAACGCCAGAATGCATAAAATTGACCTAAACGTCTCCTTTTCCTATTCTGAGTCGATTCTGCATGCTTTAAGTGTGTTTGGTGGCTCAGAACCATCAAAAAACGTTGAAATATAGTTCAAATTCAATAAAAATCGACAAAAATACAGTTTCTAGCTAAAATTTGATGGTTTCGTTGCACTTTCCGAGCCCGTTGGGTATCTGATTGGCTTAAAAGTACAAGAAAACACTTCAAAAGTGACGTTTCTGAAGAATTTTAACAGTTTTCTTGTATCTACGAACGCCAGAATGCATAAAATTGACCTAAACGTCTCCTTTTCCTATTCTGAGTCGATTCTGCATGCTTTAAGTGTGTTTGGTGGCTCAGAACCATCAAAAAACGTTGAAATATAGTTCTAATTCAATAAAAATCGACAAAAATACAGTTTCTAGCTAAAATTTGATGGTTTCGTTGCACTTTCCGAGCCCGTAGGGTATCTGATTGGCTTAAAAGTACAAGAAAACATTTCAAAAGTGACGTTTCTGAAGAATTTTAACAGTTTTCTTGTATCTACGAACGCCAGAATGCATAAAATTGACCTAAACGTCTCCTTTTCCTATTCTGAGTCGATTCTGCATGCTTTAAGTGTGTTTGGTGGCTCAGAACCATCAAAAAACGTTGAAATATAGTTCAAATTCAATAAAAATCGACAAAAATACAGTTTCTAGCTAAAATTTGATGGTTTCGTTGCACTTTCCGAGCCCGTAGGGTATCTGAGTGGCTTAAAAGTACAAGAAAACACTTCAAAAGTGACGTTTCTGAAGAAGTTTAACAGTTTTCTTGTATCTACGAACGCCAGAATGCATAAAATTGACCTAAACGTCTCCTTTTCCTATTCTGAGTCGATTCTGCATGCTTTAAGTGTGTTTGGTGGCTCAGAACCATCAAAAAACGTTGAAATATAGTTCAAATTCAATAAAAATCGACAAAAATACAGTTTCTAGCTAAAATTTGATGGTTTCGTTGCACTTTCCGAGCCCGTTGGGTATCTGATTGGCTTAAAAGTACAAGAAAACACTTCAAAAGTGACGTTTCTGAAGAATTTTAACAGTTTTCTTGTATCTACGAACGCCAGAATGCATAAAATTGACCTAAACGTCTCCTTTTCCTATTCTGAGTCGATTCTGCATGCTTTAAGTGTGTTTGGTGGCTCAGAACCATCAAAAAACGTTGAAATATAGTTCATATTCAAAAAAAATCGACAAAAATACAGTTTCTAGCTAAAATTTGATGGTTTCGTTGCACTTTCCGAGCCCGTAGGGTATCTGATTGGCTTAAAAGTACAAGAAAACATTTCAAAAGTGACGTTTCTGAAGAATTTTAACAGTTTTCTTGTATCTACGAACGCCAGAATGCATAAAATTGACCTAAACGTCTCCTTTTCCTATTCTGAGTCGATTCTGCATGCTTTAAGTGTGTTTGGTGGCTCAGAACCATCAAAAAACGTTGAAATATAGTTCAAATTCAATAAAAATCGACAAAAATACAGTTTCTAGCTAAAATTTGATGGTTTCGTTGCACTTTCCGAGCCCGTAGGGTATCTGAGTGGCTTAAAAGTACAAGAAAACACTTCAAAAGTGACGTTTCTGAAGAAGTTTAACAGTTTTCTTGTATCTACGAACGCCAGAATGCATAAAATTGACCTAAACGTCTCCTTTTCCTATTCTGAGTCGATTCTGCATGCTTTAAGTGTGTTTGGTGGCTCAGAACCATCAAAAAACGTTGAAATATAGTTCAAATTCAATAAAAATCGACAAAAATACAGTTTCTAGCTAAAATTTGATGGTTTCGTTGCACTTTCCGAGCCCGTTGGGTATCTGATTGGCTTAAAAGTACAAGAAAACACTTCAAAAGTGACGTTTCTGAAGAATTTTAACAGTTTTCTTGTATCTACGAACGCCAGAATGCATAAAATTGACCTAAACGTCTCCTTTTCCTATTCTGAGTCGATTCTGCATGCTTTAAGTGTGTTTGGTGGCTCAGAACCATCAAAAAACGTTGAAATATAGTTCAAATTCAATAAAAATCGACAAAAATACAGTTTCTAGCTAAAATTTGATGGTTTCGTTGCACTTTCCGAGCCCGTTGGGTATCTGAGTGGCTTAAAAGTACAAGAAAACACTTCAAAAGTGACGTTTCTGAAGAATTTTAACAGTTTTCTTGTATCTACGAACGCCAGAATGCATAAAATTGACCTAAACGTCTCCTTTTCCTATTCTGAGTCGATTCTGCATGCTTTAAGTGTGTTTGGTGGCTCAGAACCATCAAAAAACGTTGAAATATAGTTCAAATTCAATAAAAATCGACAAAAATACAGTTTCTAGCTAAAATTTGATGGTTTCGTTGCACTTTCCGAGCCCGTAGGGTATCTGATTGGCTTAAAAGTACAAGAAAACACTTCAAAAGTGACGTTTCTGAAGAATTTTAACAGTTTTCTTGTATCTACGAACGCCAGAATGCATAAAATTGACCTAAACGTCTCCTTTTCCTATTCTGAGTCGATTCTGCATGCTTTAAGTGTGTTTGGTGGCTCAGAACCATCAAAAAACGTTGAAATATAGTTCAAATTCAATAAAAATCGACAAAAATACAGTTTCTAGCTAAAATTTGATGGTTTCGTTGCACTTTCCGAGCCCGTAGGGTATCTGAGTGGCTTAAAAGTACAAGAAAACACTTCAAAAGTGACGTTTCTGAAGAATTTTAACAGTTTTCTTGTATCTACGAACGCCAGAATGCATAAAATTGACCTAAACGTCTCCTTTTCCTATTGTGAGTCGATTCTGCATGCTTTAAGTGTGTTTGGTGGCTCAGAACCATCAAAAAACGTTGAAATATAGTTCAAATTCAATAAAAATCGACAAAAATACAGTTTCTAGCTAAAATTTGATGGTTTCGTTGCACTTTCCGAGCCCGTTGGGTATCTGATTGGCTTAAAAGTACAAGAAAACACTTCAAAAGTGACGTTTCTGAAGAATTTTAACAGTTTTCTTGTATCTACGAACGCCAGAATGCATAAAATTGACCTAAACGTCTCCTTTTCCTATTCTGAGTCGATTCTGCATGCTTTAAGTGTGTTTGGTGGCTCAGAACCATCAAAAAACGTTGAAATATAGTTCAAATTCAATAAAAATCGACAAAAATACAGTTTCTAGCTAAAATTTGATGGTTTCGTTGCACTTTCCGAGCCCGTTGGGTATCTGAGTGGCTTAAAAGTACAAGAAAACACTTCAAAAGTGACGTTTCTGAAGAATTTTAACAGTTTTCTTGTATCTACGAACGCCAGAATGCATAAAATTGACCTAAACGTCTCCTTTTCCTATTCTGAGTCGATTCTGCATGCTTTAAGTGTGTTTGGTGGCTCAGAACCATCAAAAAACGTTGAAATATAGTTCAAATTCAATAAAAATCGACAAAAATACAGTTTCTAGCTAAAATTTGATGGTTTCGTTGCACTTTCCGAGCCCGTAGGGTATCTGATTGGCTTAAAAGTACAAGAAAACACTTCAAAAGTGACGTTTCTGAAGAATTTTAACAGTTTTCTTGTATCTACGAACGCCAGAATGCATAAAATTGACCTAAACGTCTCCTTTTCCTATTCTGAGTCGATTCTGCATGCTTTAAGTGTGTTTGGTGGCTCAGAACCATCAAAAAACGTTGAAATATAGTTCAAATTCAATAAAAATCGACAAAAATACAGTTTCTAGCTAAAATTTGATGGTTTCGTTGCACTTTCCGAGCCCGTAGGGTATCTGAGTGGCTTAAAAGTACAAGAAAACACTTCAAAAGTGACGTTTCTGAAGAATTTTAACAGTTTTCTTGTATCTACGAACGCCAGAATGCATAAAATTGACCTAAACGTCTCCTTTTCCTATTGTGAGTCGATTCTGCATGCTTTAAGTGTGTTTGGTGGCTCAGAACCATCAAAAAACGTTGAAATATAGTTCAAATTCAATAAAAATCGACAAAAATACAGTTTCTAGCTAAAATTTGATGGTTTCGTTGCACTTTCCGAGCCCGTAGGGTATCTGATTGGCTTAAAAGTACAAGAAAACACTTCAAAAGTGACGTTTCTGAAGAATTTTAACAGTTTTCTTGTATCTACGAACGCCAGAATGCATAAAATTGACCTAAACGTCTCCTTTTCCTATTCTGAGTCGATTCTGCATGCTTTAAGTGTGTTTGGTGGCTCAGAACCATCAAAAAACGTTGAAATATAGTTCAAATTCAATAAAAATCGACAAAAATACAGTTTCTAGCTAAAATTTGATGGTTTCGTTGCACTTTCCGAGCCCGTAGGGTATCTGAGTGGCTTAAAAGTACAAGAAAACACTTCAAAAGTGACGTTTCTGAAGAATTTTAACAGTTTTCTTGTATCTACGAACGCCAGAATGCATAAAATTGACCTAAACGTCTCCTTTTCCTATTCTGAGTCGATTCTGCATGCTTTAAGTGTGTTTGGTGGCTCAGAACCATCAAAAAACGTTGAAATATAGTTCATATTCAAAAAAAATCGACAAAAATACAGTTTCTAGCTAAAATTTGATGGTTTCGTTGCACTTTCCGAGCCCGTAGGGTATCTGATTGGCTTAAAAGTACAAGAAAACATTTCAAAAGTGACGTTTCTGAAGAATTTTAACAGTTTTCTTGTATCTACGAACGCCAGAATGCATAAAATTGACCTAAACGTCTCCTTTTCCTATTCTGAGTCGATTCTGCATGCTTTAAGTGTGTTTGGTGGCTCAGAACCATCAAAAAACGTTGAAATATAGTTCAAATTCAATAAAAATCGACAAAAATACAGTTTCTAGCTAAAATTTGATGGTTTCGTTGCACTTTCCGAGCCCGTAGGGTATCTGAGTGGCTTAAAAGTACAAGAAAACACTTCAAAAGTGACGTTTCTGAAGAAGTTTAACAGTTTTCTTGTATCTACGAACGCCAGAATGCATAAAATTGACCTAAACGTCTCCTTTTCCTATTCTGAGTCGATTCTGCATGCTTTAAGTGTGTTTGGTGGCTCAGAACCATCAAAAAACGTTGAAATATAGTTCAAATTCAATAAAAATCGACAAAAATACAGTTTCTAGCTAAAATTTGATGGTTTCGTTGCACTTTCCGAGCCCGTTGGGTATCTGATTGGCTTAAAAGTACAAGAAAACACTTCAAAAGTGACGTTTCTGAAGAATTTTAACAGTTTTCTTGTATCTACGAACGCCAGAATGCATAAAATTGACCTAAACGTCTCCTTTTCCTATTCTGAGTCGATTCTGCATGCTTTAAGTGTGTTTGGTGGCTCAGAACCATCAAAAAACGTTGAAATATAGTTCAAATTCAATAAAAATCGACAAAAATACAGTTTCTAGCTAAAATTTGATGGTTTCGTTGCACTTTCCGAGCCCGTTGGGTATCTGAGTGGCTTAAAAGTACAAGAAAACACTTCAAAAGTGACGTTTCTGAAGAATTTTAACAGTTTTCTTGTATCTACGAACGCCAGAATGCATAAAATTGACCTAAACGTCTCCTTTTCCTATTCTGAGTCGATTCTGCATGCTTTAAGTGTGTTTGGTGGCTCAGAACCATCAAAAAACGTTGAAATATAGTTCAAATTCAATAAAAATCGACAAAAATACAGTTTCTAGCTAAAATTTGATGGTTTCGTTGCACTTTCCGAGCCCGTAGGGTATCTGATTGGCTTAAAAGTACAAGAAAACACTTCAAAAGTGACGTTTCTGAAGAATTTTAACAGTTTTCTTGTATCTACGAACGCCAGAATGCATAAAATTGACCTAAACGTCTCCTTTTCTATTCTGAGTCGATTCTGCATGCTTTAAGTGTGTTTGGTGGCTCAGAACCATCAAAAAACGTTGAAATATAGTTCAAATTCAATAAAAATCGACAAAAATACAGTTTCTAGCTAAAATTTGATGGTTTCGTTGCACTTTCCGAGCCCGTAGGGTATCTGAGTGGCTTAAAAGTACAAGAAAACACTTCAAAAGTGACGTTTCTGAAGAATTTTAACAGTTTTCTTGTATCTACGAACGCCAGAATGCATAAAATTGACCTAAACGTCTCCTTTTCCTATTGTGAGTCGATTCTGCATGCTTTAAGTGTGTTTGGTGGCTCAGAACCATCAAAAAACGTTGAAATATAGTTCAAATTCAATAAAAATCGACAAAAATACAGTTTCTAGCTAAAATTTGATGGTTTCGTTGCACTTTCCGAGCCCGTAGGGTATCTGATTGGCTTAAAAGTACAAGAAAACACTTCAAAAGTGACGTTTCTGAAGAATTTTAACAGTTTTCTTGTATCTACGAACGCCAGAATGCATAAAATTGACCTAAACGTCTCCTTTTCCTATTCTGAGTCGATTCTGCATGCTTTAAGTGTGTTTGGTGGCTCAGAACCATCAAAAAACGTTGAAATATAGTTCAAATTCAATAAAAATCGACAAAAATACAGTTTCTAGCTAAAATTTGATGGTTTCGTTGCACTTTCCGAGCCCGTAGGGTATCTGAGTGGCTTAAAAGTACAAGAAAACACTTCAAAAGTGACGTTTCTGAAGAATTTTAACAGTTTTCTTGTATCTACGAACGCCAGAATGCATAAAATTGACCTAAACGTCTCCTTTTCCTATTCTGAGTCGATTCTGCATGCTTTAAGTGTGTTTGGTGGCTCAGAACCATCAAAAAACGTTGAAATATAGTTCATATTCAAAAAAAATCGACAAAAATACAGTTTCTAGCTAAAATTTGATGGTTTCGTTGCACTTTCCGAGCCCGTAGGGTATCTGATTGGCTTAAAAGTACAAGAAAACACTTCAAAAGTGACGTTTCTGAAGAATTTTAACAGTTTTCTTGTATCTACGAACGCCAGAATGCATAAAATTGACCTAAACGTCTCCTTTTCCTATTCTGAGTCGATTCTGCATGCTTTAAGTGTGTTTGGTGGCTCAGAACCATCAAAAAACGTTGAAATATAGTTCAAATTCAATAAAAATCGACAAAAATACAGTTTCTAGCTAAAATTTGATGGTTTCGTTGCACTTTCCGAGCCCGTAGGGTATCTGATTGGCTTAAAAGTACAAGAAAACACTTCAAAAGTGACGTTTCTGAAGAATTTTAACAGTTTTCTTGTATCTACGAACGCCAGAATGCATAAAATTGACCTAAACGTCTCCTTTTCCTATTCTGAGTCGATTCTGCATGCTTTAAGTGTGTTTGGTGGCTCAGAACCATCAAAAAACGTTGAAATATAGTTCAAATTCAATAAAAATCGACAAAAATACAGTTTCTAGCTAAAATTTGATGGTTTCGTTGCACTTTCCGAGCCCGTAGGGTATCTGATTGGCTTAAAAGTACAAGAAAACACTTCAAAAGTGACGTTTCTGAAGAATTTTAACAGTTTTCTTGTATCTACGAACGCCAGAATGCATAAAATTGACCTAAACGTCTCCTTTTCCTATTGTGAGTCGATTCTGCATGCTTTAAGTGTGTTTGGTGGCTCAGAACCATCAAAAAACGTTGAAATATAGTTCAAATTCAATAAAAATCGACAAAAATACAGTTTCTAGCTAAAATTTGATGGTTTCGTTGCACTTTCCGAGCCCGTAGGGTATCTGATTGGCTTAAAAGTACAAGAAAACACTTCAAAAGTGACGTTTCTGAAGAATTTTAACAGTTTTCTTGTATCTACGAACGCCAGAATGCATAAAATTGACCTAAACGTCTCCTTTTCCTATTGTGAGTCGATTCTGCATGCTTTAAGTGTGTTTGGTGGCTCAGAACCATCAAAAAACGTTGAAATATAGTTCAAATTCAATAAAAATCGACAAAAATACAGTTTCTAGCTAAAATTTGATGGTTTCGTTGCACTTTCCGAGCCCGTAGGGTATCTGATTGGCTTAAAAGTACAAGAAAACACTTCAAAAGTGAAGTTTCTGAAGAATTTTAACAGTTTTCTTGTATCTACGAACGCCAGAATGCATAAAATTAACCTAAACGTCTCCTTTTCCTATTCTGAGTCGATTCTGCATGCTTTAAGTGTGTTTGGTGGCACAGAACCATCAAAAAACGTTGAAATATAGTTCAAATTCAATAAAAATCGACAAAAATACAGTTTCTAGCTAAAATTTGATGGTTTCGTTGCACTTTCCGAGCCCGTTGGGTATCTGATTGGCTTAAAAGTACAAGAAAACACTTCAAAAGTGACGTTTCTGAAGAATTTTAACAGTTTTCTTGTATCTACGAACGCCAGAATGCATAAAATTGACCTAGACGTCTCCTTTTCCTATTCTGAGTCGATTCTGCATGCTTTAAGTGTGTTTGGTGGCTCAGAACCATCAAAAAACGTTGAAATATAGTTCAAATTCAATAAAAATCGACAAAAATACAGTTTCTAGCTAAAATTTGATGGTTTCGTTGCACTTTCCGAGCCCGTTGGGTATCTGATTAACTTAAAAGTACAAGAAAACACTTCAAAAGTGACGTTTCTGAAGAATTTTAACAGTTTTCTTGTATCTACGAACGCCAGAATGCATAAAATTGACCTAAACGTCTCCTTTTCCTATTCTGAGTCGATTCTGCATGCTTTCAGTGTGTTTGGTGGCTCAGAACCATCAAAAAACGTTGAAATATAGTTCAAATTCAATAAAAATCGACAAAAATACAGTTTTTAGCTAAAATTTGATGGTTTCGTTGCACTTTCCGAGCCCGTAGGGTATCTGATTGGCTTAAAAGTACAAGAAAACACTTCAAAAGTGACGTTTCTGAAGAATTTTAACAGTTTTCTTGTATCTACGAACGCCAGAATGCATAAAATTGACCTAAACGTCTCCTTTTCCTATTCTGAGTCGATTCTGCATGCTTTAAGTGTGTTTGGTGGCTCAGAACCATCAAAAAACGTTGAAATATAGTTCAAATTCAATAAAAATCGACAAAAATACAGTTTCTAGCTAAAATTTGATGGTTTCGTTGCACTTTCCGAGCCCGTAGGGTATTTGATTGGCTTAAAAGTACAAGAAAACACTTCAAAAGTGAAGTTTCTGAAGAATTTTAACAGTTTTCTTGTATCTACGAACGCCAGAATGCATAAAATTGACCTAAACGTCTCCTTTTCCTATTCTGAGTCGATTCTGCATGCTTTAAGTGTGTTTGGTGGCTCAGAACCATCAAAAAACGTTGAAATATAGTTCAAATTCAATAAAAATCGACAAAAATACAGTTTCTAGCTAAAATTTGATGGTTTCGTTGCACTTTCCGAGCCCGTTGGGTATCTGATTGGCTTAAAAGTACAAGAAAACACTTCAAAAGTGACGTTTCTGAGAATTTTAACAGTTTTCTTGTATCTACGAACGCCAGAATGCATAAAATTGACCTAGACGTCTCCTTTTCCTATTCTGAGTCGATTCTGCATGCTTTGAGTGTGTTTGGTGGCTCAGAACCATCAAAAAACGTTGAAATATAGTTCAAATTCAATAAAAATCGACAAAAATACAGTTTCTAGCTAAAATTTGATGGTTTCGTTGCACTTTCCGAGCCCGTTGGGTATCTGATTGGCTTAAAAGTACAAGAAAACACTTCAAAAGTGACGTTTCTGAAGAATTTTAACAGTTTTCTTGTATCTACGAACGCCAGAATGCATAAAATTGACCTAAACGTCTCCTTTTCCTATTCTGAGTCGATTCTGCATGCTTTAAGTGTGTTTGGTGGCTCAGAACCATCAAAAAACGTTGAAATATAGTTCAAATTCAATAAAAATCGACAAAAATACAGTTTCTAGCTAAAATTTGATGGTTTCGTTGCACTTTCCGAGCCCGTAGGGTATGTGATTGGCTTAAAAGTACAAGAAAACACTTCAAAAGTGACGTTTCTGAAGAATTTTAACAGTTTTCTTGTATCTACGAACGCCAGAATGCATAAAATTGACCTAAACGTCTCCTTTTCCTATTCTGAGTCGATTCTGCATGCTTTAAGTGTGTTTGGTGGCTCAGAACCATCAAAAAACGTTGAAATATAGTTCAAATTCAATAAAAATCGACAAAAATACAGTTTCTAGCTAAAATTTGATGGTTTCGTTGCACTTTCCGAGCCCGTTGGGTATCTGATTGGCTTAAAAGTACAAGAAAACACTTCAAAAGTGACGTTTCTGAAGAATTTTAACAGTTTTCTTGTATCTACGAACGCCAGAATGCATAAAATTGACCTAGACGTCTCCTTTTCCTATTCTGAGTCGATTCTGCATGCTTTAAGTGTGTTTGGTGGCTCAGAACCATCAAAAAACGTTGAAATATAGTTCAAATTCAATAAAAATCGACAAAAATACAGTTTCTAGCTAAAATTTGATGGTTTCGTTGCACTTTCCGAGCCCGTTGGGTATCTGATTGGCTTAAAAGTACAAGAAAACACTTCAAAAGTGACGTTTCTGAAGAATTTTAACAGTTTTCTTGTATCTACGAACGCCAGAATGCATAAAATTGACCTAAACGTCTCCTTTTCCTATTCTGAGTCGATTCTGCATGCTTTAAGTGTGTTTGGTGGCTCAGAACCATCAAAAAACGTTGAAATATAGTTCAAATTCAATAAAAATCGACAAAAATACAGTTTCTAGCTAAAATTTGATGGTTTCGTTGCACTTTCCGAGCCCGTAGGGTATGTGATTGGCTTAAAAGTACAAGAAAACACTTCAAAAGTGACGTTTCTGAAGAATTTTAACAGTTTTCTTGTATCTACGAACGCCAGAATGCATAAAATTGACCTAAACGTCTCCTTTTCCTATTCTGAGTCGATTCTGCATGCTTTAAGTGTGTTTGGTGGCTCAGAACCATCAAAAAACGTTGAAATATAGTTCAAATTCAATAAAAATCGACAAAAATACAGTTTCTAGCTAAAATTTGATGGTTTCGTTGCACTTTCCGAGCCCGTAGGGTATCTGATTGGCTTAAAAGTACAAGAAAACACTTCAAAAGTGACGTTTCTGAAGAATTTTAACAGTTTTCTTGTATCTACGAACGCCAGAATGCATAAAATTGACCTAAACGTCTCCTTTTCCTATTCTGAGTCGATTCTGCATGCTTTAAGTGTGTTTGGTGGCTCAGAACCATCAAAAAACGTTGAAATATAGTTCAAATTCAATAAAAATCGACAAAAATACAGTTTCTAGCTAAAATTTGATGGTTTCGTTGCACTTTCCGAGCCCGTAGGGTATCTGATTGGCTTAAAAGTACAAGAAAACACTTCAAAAGTGACGTTTCTGAAGAATTTTAACAGTTTTCTTGTATCTACGAACGCCAGAATGCATAAAATTGACCTAAACGTCTCCTTTTCCTATTCTGAGTCGATTCTGCATGCTTTAAGTGTGTTTGGTGGCTCAGAACCATCAAAAAACGTTGAAATATAGTTCAAATTCAATAAAAATCGACAAAAATACAGTTTCTAGCTAAAATTTGATGGTTTCGTTGCACTTTCCGAGCCCGTAGGGTATCTGATTGGCTTAAAAGTACAAGAAAACACTTCAAAAGTGACGTTTCTGAAGAATTTTAACAGTTTTCTTGTATCTACGAACGCCAGAATGCATAAAATTGACCTAAACGTCTCCTTTTCCTATTCTGAGTCGATTCTGCATGCTTTAAGTGTGTTTGGTGGCTCAGAACCATCAAAAAACGTTGAAATATAGTTCAAATTCAATAAAAATCGACAAAAATACAGTTTCTAGCTAAAATTTGATGGTTTCGTTGCACTTTCCGAGCCCGTAGGGTATCTGATTGGCTTAAAAGTACAAGAAAACACTTCAAAAGTGACGTTTCTGAAGAATTTTAACAGTTTTCTTGTATCTACGAACGCCAGAATGCATAAAATTGACCTAAACGTCTCCTTTTCCTATTCTGAGTCGATTCTGCATGCTTTAAGTGTGTTTGGTGGCTCAGAACCATCAAAAAACGTTGAAATATAGTTCAAATTCAATAAAAATCGACAAAAATACAGTTTCTAGCTAAAATTTGATGGTTTCGTTGCACTTTCCGAGCCCGTAGGGTATCTGATTGGCTTAAAAGTACAAGAAAACACTTCAAAAGTGACGTTTCTGAAGAATTTTAACAGTTTTCTTGTATCTACGAACGCCAGAATGCATAAAATTGACCTAAACGTCTCCTTTTCCTATTCTGAGTCGATTCTGCATGCTTTAAGTGTGTTTGGTGGCTCAGAACCATCAAAAAACGTTGAAATATAGTTCAAATTCAATAAAAATCGACAAAAATACAGTTTCTAGCTAAAATTTGATGGTTTCGTTGCACTTTCCGAGCCCGTAGGGTATCTGATTGGCTTAAAAGTACAAGAAAACACTTCAAAAGTGACGTTTCTGAAGAATTTTAACAGTTTTCTTGTATCTACGAACGCCAGAATGCATAAAATTGACCTAAACGTCTCCTTTTCCTATTCTGAGTCGATTCTGCATGCTTTAAGTGTGTTTGGTGGCTCAGAACCATCAAAAAACGTTGAAATATAGTTCAAATTCAATAAAAATCGACAAAAATACAGTTTCTAGCTAAAATTTGATGGTTTCGTTGCACTTTCCGAGCCCGTAGGGTATCTGATTGGCTTAAAAGTACAAGAAAACACTTCAAAAGTGACGTTTCTGAAGAATTTTAACAGTTTTCTTGTATCTACGAACGCCAGAATGCATAAAATTGACCTAAACGTCTCCTTTTCCTATTCTGAGTCGATTCTGCATGCTTTAAGTGTGTTTGGTGGCTCATAACCATCAAAAAACGTTGAAATATAGTTCAAATTCAATAAAAATCGACAAAAATACAGTTTCTAGCTAAAATTTGATGGTTTCGTTGCACTTTCCGAGCCCGTAGGGTATCTGATTGGCTTAAAAGTACAAGAAAACACTTCAAAAGTGACGTTTCTGAAGAATTTTAACAGTTTTCTTGTATCTACGAACGCCAGAATGCATAAAATTGACCTAAACGTCTCCTTTTCCTATTCTGAGTCGATTCTGCATGCTTTAAGTGTGTTTGGTGGCTCAGAACCATCAAAAAACGTTGAAATATAGTTCAAATTCAATAAAAATCGACAAAAATACAGTTTCTAGCTAAAATTTGATGGTTTCGTTGCACTTTCCGAGCGCGTAGGGTATCTGATTGGCTTAAAAGTACAAGAAAACACTTCAAAAGTGACGTTTCTGAAGAATTTTAACAGTTTTCTTGTATCTACGAACGCCAGAATGCATAAAATTGACCTAAACGTCTCCTTTTCCTATTCTGAGTCGATTCTGCATGCTTTAAGTGTGTTTGGTGGCTCAGAACCATCAAAAAACGTTGAAATATAGTTCAAATTCAATAAAAATCGACAAAAATACAGTTTCTAGCTAAAATTTGATGGTTTCGTTGCACTTTCCGAGCCCGTAGGGTATCTGATTGGCTTAAAAGTACAAGAAAACACTTCAAAAGTGACGTTTCTGAAGAATTTTAACAGTTTTCTTGTATCTACGAACGCCAGAATGCATAAAATTGACCTAAACGTCTCCTTTTCCTATTCTGAGTCGATTCTGCCTGCTTTAAGTGTGTTTGGTGGCTCAGAACCATCAAAAAACGTTGAAATATAGTTCAAATTCAATAAAAATCGACAAAAATACAGTTTCTAGCTAAAATTTGATGGTTTCGTTGCACTTTCCGAGCCCGTTGGGTATCTGATTGGCTTAAAAGTACAAGAAAACACTTCAAAAGTGACGTTTCTGAAGAATTTTAACAGTTTTCTTGTATCTACGAACGCCAGAATGCATAAAATTGACCTAAACGTCTCCTTTTCCTATTCTGAGTCGATTCTGCATGCTTTAAGTGTGTTTGGTGGCTCAGAACCATCAAAAAACGTTGAAATATAGTTCAAATTCAATAAAAATCGACAAAAATACAGTTTCTAGCTAAAATTTTATGGTTTCGTTGCACTTTCCGAGCCCGTAGGGTATCTGATTGGCTTAAAAGTACAAGAAAACACTTCAAAAGTGACGTTTCTGAAGAATTTTAACAGTTTTCTTGTATCTACGAACGCCAGAATGCATAAAATTGACCTAAACGTCTCCTTTTCCTATTCTGAGTCGATTCTGCATGCTTTAAGTGTGTTAGGTGGCTCAGAACCATCAAAAAACGTTGAAATATAGTTCAAATTCAATAAAAATCGACAAAAATATAGTTTCTAGCTAAAATTTGATGGTTTCGTTGCACTTTCCGAGCCCGTAGGGTATCTGATTGGCTTAAAAGTACAAGAAAACACTTCAAAAGTGACGTTTCTGAAGAATTTTAACAGTTTTCTTGTATCTACGAACGCCAGAATGCATAAAATTGACCTAAACGTCTCCTTTTCCTATTCTGAGTCGATTCTGCATGCTTTAAGTGTGTTTGGTGGCTCAGAACCATCAAAAAACGTTGAAATATAGTTCAAATTCAATAAAAATCGACAAAGATACAGTTTCTAGCTAAAATTTGATGGTTTCGTTGCACTTTCCGAGCCCGTAGGGTATCTGATTGGCTTAAAAGGACAAGAAAACACTTCAAAAGTGACGTTTCTGAAGAATTTTAACAGTTTTCTTGTATCTACGAACGCCAGAATGCATAAAATTGACCTAAACGTCTCCTTTTCCTATTCTGAGTCGATTCTGCATGCTTTAAGTGTGTTTGGTGGCTCAGAACCATCAAAAAACGTTGAAATATAGTTCAAATTCAATAAAAATCGACAAAAATACAGTTTCTAGCTAAAATTTGATGGTTTCGTTGCACTTTCCGAGCCCGTAGGGTATCTGATTGGCTTAAAAGTACAAGAAAACACTTCAAAAGTGACGTTTCTGAAGAATTTTAACAGTTTTCTTGTATCTACGAACGCCAGAATGCATAAAATTGACCTAAACGTCTCCTTTTCCTATTCTGAGTCGATTCTGCATGCTTTAAGTGTGTTTGGTGGCTCAGAACCATCAAAAAACGTTGAAATATAGTTCAAATTCAATAAAAATCGACAAAAATACAGTTTCTAGCTAAAATTTGATGGTTTCGTTGCACTTTCCGAGCCCGTAGGGTATCTGATTGGCTTAAAAGTACAAGAAAACACTTCAAAAGTGACGTTTCTGAAGAATTTTAACAGTTTTCTTGTATCTACGAACGCCAGAATGCATAAAATTGACCTAAACGTCTCCTTTTCCTATTCTGAGTCGATTCTGCATGCTTTAAGTGTGTTTGGTGGCTCAGAACCATCAAAAAACGTTGAAATATAGTTCAAATTCAATAAAAATCGACAAAAATACAGTTTCTAGCTAAAATTTGATGGTTTCGTTGCACTTTCCGAGCCCGTAGGGTATCTGATTGGCTTAAAAGTACAAGAAAACACTTCAAAAGTGACGTTTCTGAAGAATTTTAACAGTTTTCTTGTATCTACGAACGCCAGAATGCATAAAATTGACCTAAACGTCTCCTTTTCCTATTCTGAGTCGATTCCGCATGCTTTAAGTGTGTTTGGTGGCTCAGAACCATCAAAAAACGTTGAAATATAGTTCAAATTCAATGAAAATCGACAAAAATACAGTTTCTAGCTAAAATTTGATGGTTTCGTTGCACTTTCCGAGCCCGTAGGGTATCTGATTGGCTTAAAAGTACAAGAAAACACTTCAAAAGTGACGTTTCTGAAGAATTTTAACAGTTTTCTTGTACCTACGAACGCCAGAATGCATAAAATTGACCTAAACGTCTCCTTTTCCTATTCTGAGTCGATTCTGCATGCTTTAAGTGTGTTTGGTGGCTCAGAACCATCAAAAAACGTTGAAATATAGTTCAAATTCAATAAAAATCGACAAAAATACAGTTTCTAGCTAAAATTAGATGGTTTCGTTGCACTTTCCGAGCCCGTAGGGTATCTGATTGGCTTAACAGTACAAGAAAACACTTCAAAAGTGACGTTTCTGAAGAATTTTAACAGTTTTCTTGTATCTACCAACGCCAGAATGCATAAAATTGACCTAAACGTCTCCTTTTCCTATTCTGAGTCGATTCTGCATGCTTTAAGTGTGTTTGGTGGCTCAGAACCATCAAAAAACGTTGAAATATAGTTCAAATTCATTAAAAATCGACAAAAATACAGTTTCTAGCTAAAATTTGATGGTTTCGTTGCACTTTCCGAGCCCGTAGGGTATCTGATTGGCTTAAAAGTACAAGAAAACACTTCAAAAGTGACGTTTCTGAAGAATTTTAACAGTTTTCTTGGATCTACGAACGCCAGAATGCATAAAATTGACCTAAACGTCTCCTTTTCCTATTCTGAGTCGATTCTGCATGCTTTAAGTGTGTTTGGTGGCTCAGAACCATCAAAAAACGTTGAAATATAGTTCAAATTCAATAAAAATCGACAAAAATACAGTTTCTAGCTAAAATTTGATGGTTTCGTTGCACTTTCCGAGCCCGTAGGGTATCTGATTGGCCTAAAAGTACAAGAAAACACTTCAAAAGTGACGTTTCTGAAGAATTTTAACAGTTTTCTTGTATCTACGAACGCCAGAATGCATAAAATTGACCTAAACGTCTCCTTTTCCTATTCTGAGTCGATTCTGCATGCTTTAAGTGTGTTTGGTGGCTCAGAACCATCAAAAAACGTTGAAATATAGTTCAAATTCAATAAAAATCGACAAAAATACAGTTTCTAGCTAAAATTTGATGGTTTCGTTGCACTTTCCGAAACCGTTGGGTATCTGATTGGCTTAAAAGTACAAGAAAACACTTCAAAAGTGACGTTTCTGAAGAATTTTAACAGTTTTCTTGTATCTACGAACGCCAGAATGCATAAAATTGACCTAAACGTCTCCTTTTCCTATTCTGAGTCGATTCTGCATGCTTTAAGTGTGTTTGGTGGCTCAGAACCATCAAAAAACGTTGAAATATAGTTCAAATTCAATAAAAATCGACAAAAATACAGTTTCTAGCTAAAATTTGATGGTTTCGTTGCACTTTCCGAGCCCGTAGGGTATCTGATTGGCTTAAAAGTACAAGAAAACACTTCAAAAGTGACGTTTCTGAAGAATTTTAACAGTTTTCTTGTATCTACGAACGCCAGAATGCATAAAATTGACCTAAACGTCTCCTTTTCCTATTCTGAGTCGATTCTGCATGCTTTAAGTGTGTTTGGTGGCTAAGAACCATCGAAAAACGTTGAAATATAGTTCAAATTCAATAAAAATCGACAAAAACACAGTTTCTAGCTAAAATTTGATGGTTTCGTTGCACTTTCCGAGCCCGTAGGGTATCTGATTGGCTTAAAAGTACAAGAAAACACTTCAAAAGTGACGTTTCTGAAGAATTTTAACAGTTTTCTTGTATCTACGAACGCCAGAATGCATAAAATTGACCTAAACGTCTCCTTTTCCTATTCTGAGTCGATTCTGCATGCTTTAAGTGTGTTTGGTGGCTCAGAACCATCAAAAAACGTTGAAATATAGTTCAAATTCAATAAAAATCGACAAAAATACAGTTTCTAGCTAAAATTTGATGGTTTCGTTGCACTTTCCGAGCCCGTAGGGTATCTGATTGGCTTAAAAGTACAAGAAAACACTTCAAAAGTGACGTTTCTGAAGAATTTTAACAGTTTTCTTGTATCTACGAACGCCAGAATGCATAAAATTGACCTAAACGTCTCCTTTTCCTATTCTGAGTCGATTCTGCATGCTTTAAGTGTGTTTGGTGGCTCAGAACCATCAAAAAACGTTGAAATATAGTTCAAATTCAATAAAAATCGACAAAAATACAGTTTCTAGCTAAAATTTGATGGTTTCGTTGCACTTTCCGAGCCCGTTGGGTATCTGATTGGCTTAAAAGTACAAGAAAACACTTCAAAAGTGACGTTTCTGAAGAATTTTAACAGTTTTCTTGTATCTACGAACGCCAGAATGCATAAAATTGACCTAAACGTCTCCTTTTCCTATTCTGAGTCGATTCTGCATGCTTTAAGTGTGTTTGGTGGCTCAGAACCATCAAAAAACGTTGAAATATAGTTCAAATTCAATAAAAATCGACAAAAATACAGTTTCTAGCTAAAATTTTATGGTTTCGTTGCACTTTCCGAGCCCGTAGGGTATCTGATTGGCTTAAAAGTACAAGAAAACACTTCAAAAGTGACGTTTCTGAAGAATTTTAACAGTTTTCTTGTATCTACGAACGCCAGAATGCATAAAATTGACCTAAACGTCTCCTTTTCCTATTCTGAGTCGATTCTGCATGCTTTAAGTGTGTTTGGTGGCTCAGAACCATCAAAAAACGTTGAAATATAGTTCAAATTCAATAAAAATCGACAAAAATATAGTTTCTAGCTAAAATTTGATGGTTTCGTTGCACTTTCCGAGCCCGTAGGGTATCTGATTGGCTTAAAAGTACAAGAAAACACTTCAAAAGTGACGTTTCTGAAGAATTTTAACAGTTTTCTTGTATCTACGAACGCCAGAATGCATAAAATTGACCTAAACGTCTCCTTTTCCTATTCTGAGTCGATTCTGCATGCTTTAAGTGTGTTTGGTGGCTCAGAACCATCAAAAAACGTTGAAATATAGTTCAAATTCAATAAAAATCGACAAAGATACAGTTTCTAGCTAAAATTTGATGGTTTCGTTGCACTTTCCGAGCCCGTAGGGTATCTGATTGGCTTAAAAGGACAAGAAAACACTTCAAAAGTGACGTTTCTGAAGAATTTTAACAGTTTTCTTGTATCTACGAACGCCAGAATGCATAAAATTGACCTAAACGTCTCCTTTTCCTATTCTGAGTCGATTCTGCATGCTTTAAGTGTGTTTGGTGGCTCAGAACCATCAAAAAACGTTGAAATATAGTTCAAATTCAATAAAAATCGACAAAAATACAGTTTCTAGCTAAAATTTGATGGTTTCGTTGCACTTTCCGAGCCCGTAGGGTATCTGATTGGCTTAAAAGTACAAGAAAACACTTCAAAAGTGACGTTTCTGAAGAATTTTAACAGTTTTCTTGTATCTACGAACGCCAGAATGCATAAAATTGACCTAAACGTCTCCTTTTCCTATTCTGAGTCGATTCTGCATGCTTTAAGTGTGTTTGGTGGCTCAGAACCATCAAAAAACGTTGAAATATAGTTCAAATTCAATAAAAATCGACAAAAATACAGTTTCTAGCTAAAATTTGATGGTTTCGTTGCACTTTCCGAGCCCGTAGGGTATCTGATTGGCTTAAAAGTACAAGAAAACACTTCAAAAGTGACGTTTCTGAAGAATTTTAACAGTTTTCTTGTATCTACGAACGCCAGAATGCATAAAATTGACCTAAACGTCTCCTTTTCCTATTCTGAGTCGATTCTGCATGCTTTAAGTGTGTTTGGTGGCTCAGAACCATCAAAAAACTTTGAAATATAGTTCAAATTCAATAAAAATCGACAAAAATACAGTTTCTAGCTAAAATTTGATGGTTTCGTTGCACTTTCCGAGCCCGTAGGGTATCTGATTGGCTTAAAAGTACAAGAAAACACTTCAAAAGTGACGTTTCTGAAGAATTTTAACAGTTTTCTTGTATCTACGAACGCCAGAATGCATAAAATTGACCTAAACGTCTCCTTTTCCTATTCTGAGTCGATTCCGCATGCTTTAAGTGTGTTTGGTGGCTCAGAACCATCAAAAAACGTTGAAATATAGTTCAAATTCAATGAAAATCGACAAAAATACAGTTTCTAGCTAAAATTTGATGGTTTCGTTGCACTTTCCGAACCCGTAGGGTATCTGATTGGCTTAAAAGTACAAGAAAACACTTCAAAAGTGACGTTTCTGAAGAATTTTAACAGTTTTCTTGTACCTACGAACGCCAGAATGCATAAAATTGACCTAAACGTCTCCTTTTCCTATTCTGAGTCGATTCTGCATGCTTTAAGTGTGTTTGGTGGCTCAGAACCATCAAAAAACGTTGAAATATAGTTCAAATTCAATAAAAATCGACAAAAACACAGTTTCTAGCTAAAATTTGATGGTTTCGTTGCACTTTCCGAGCCCGTAGGGTATCTGATTGGCTTAAAAGTACAAGAAAACACTTCAAAAGTGACGTTTCTGAAGAATTTTAACAGTTTTCTTGTATCTACGAACGCCAGAATGCATAAAATTGACCTAAACGTCTCCTTTTCCTATTCTGAGTCGATTCTGCATGCTTTAAGTGTGTTTGGTGGCTCAGAACCATCAAAAAACGTTGAAATATAGTTCAAATTCAATAAAAATCGACAAAAATACAGTTTCTAGCTAAAATTTGATGGTTTCGTTGCACTTTCCGAGCCCGTAGGGTATCTGATTGGCTTAAAAGTACAAGAAAACACTTCAAAAGTGACGTTTCTGAAGAATTTTAACAGTTTTCTTGTATCTACGAACGCCAGAATGCATAAAATTGACCTAAACGTCTCCTTTTCCTATTCTGAGTCGATTCTGCATGCTTTAAGTGTGTTTGGTGGCTCAGAACCATCAAAAAACGTTGAAATATAGTTCAAATTCAATAAAAATCGACAAAAATACAGTTTCTAGCTAAAATTTGATGGTTTCGTTGCACTTTCCGAGCCCGTAGGGTATCTGATTGGCTTAAAAGTACAAGAAAACACTTCAAAAGTGACGTTTCTGAAGAATTTTAACAGTTTTCTTGTATCTACGAACGCCAGAATGCATAAAATTGACCTAAACGTCTCCTTTTCCTATTCTGAGTCGATTCTGCATGCTTTAAGTGTGTTTGGTGGCTCAGAACCATCAAAAAACGTTGAAATATAGTTCAAATTCAATAAAAATCGACAAAAATACAGTTTCTAGCTAAAATTTGATGGTTTCGTTGCACTTTCCGAGCCCGTAGGGTGTCTGATTGGCTTAAAAGTACAAGAAAACACTTCAAAAGTGACGTTTCTGAAGAATTTTAACAGTTTTCTTGTATCTACGAACGCCAGAATGCATAAAATTGACCTAAACGTCTCCTTTTCCTATTCTGAGTCGATTCTGCATGCTTTAAGTGTGTTTGGTGGCTCAGAACCATCAAAAAACGTTGAAATATAGTTCAAATTCAATAAAAATCGACAAAAATACAGTTTCTAGCTAAAATTTGATGGTTTCGTTGCACTTTCCGAGCCCGTAGGGTATCTGATTGGCTTAAAAGTACAAGAAAACACTTCAAAAGTGACGTTTCTGAAGAATTTTAACAGTTTTCTTGTATCTACGAACGCCAGAATGCATAAAATTGACCTAAACGTCTCCTTTTCCTATTCTGAGTCGATTCTGCATGCTTTAAGTGTGTTTGGTGGCTCAGAACCATCAAAAAACTTTGAAATATAGTTCAAATTCAATAAAAATCGACAAAAATACAGTTTCTAGCTAAAATTTGATGGTTTCGTTGCACTTTCCGAGCCCGTAGGGTATCTGATTGGCTTAAAAGTACAAGAAAACACTTCAAAAGTGACGTTTCTGAAGAATTTTAACAGTTTTCTTGTATCTACGAACGCCAGAATGCATAAAATTGACCTAAACGTCTCCTTTTCCTATTCTGAGTCGATTCCGCATGCTTTAAGTGTGTTTGGTGGCTCAGAACCATCAAAAAACGTTGAAATATAGTTCAAATTCAATGAAAATCGACAAAAATACAGTTTCTAGCTAAAATTTGATGGTTTCGTTGCACTTTCCGAGCCCGTAGGGTATCTGATTGGCTTAAAAGTACAAGAAAACACTTCAAAAGTGACGTTTCTGAAGAATTTTAACAGTTTTCTTGTACCTACGAACGCCAGAATGCATAAAATTGACCTAAACGTCTCCTTTTCCTATTCTGAGTCGATTCTGCATGCTTTAAGTGTGTTTGGTGGCTCAGAACCATCAAAAAACGTTGAAATATAGTTCAAATTCAATAAAAATCGACAAAAACACAGTTTCTAGCTAAAATTTGATGGTTTCGTTGCACTTTCCGAGCCCGTAGGGTATCTGATTGGCTTAAAAGTACAAGAAAACACTTCAAAAGTGACGTTTCTGAAGAATTTTAACAGTTTTCTTGTATCTACGAACGCCAGAATGCATAAAATTGACCTAAACGTCTCCTTTTCCTATTCTGAGTCGATTCTGCATGCTTTAAGTGTGTTTGGTGGCTCAGAACCATCAAAAAACGTTGAAATATAGTTCAAATTCAATAAAAATCGACAAAAATACAGTTTCTAGCTAAAATTTGATGGTTTCGTTGCACTTTCCGAGCCCGTAGGGTATCTGATTGGCTTAAAAGTACAAGAAAACACTTCAAAAGTGACGTTTCTGAAGAATTTTAACAGTTTTCTTGTATCTACGAACGCCAGAATGCATAAAATTGACCTAAACGTCTCCTTTTCCTATTCTGAGTCGATTCTGCATGCTTTAAGTGTGTTTGGTGGCTCAGAACCATCAAAAAACGTTGAAATATAGTTCAAATTCAATAAAAATCGACAAAAATACAGTTTCTAGCTAAAATTTGATGGTTTCGTTGCACTTTCCGAGCCCGTAGGGTATCTGATTGGCTTAAAAGTACAAGAAAACACTTCAAAAGTGACGTTTCTGAAGAATTTTAACAGTTTTCTTGTATCTACGAACGCCAGAATGCATAAAATTGACCTAAACGTCTCCTTTTCCTATTCTGAGTCGATTCTGCATGCTTTAAGTGTGTTTGGTGGCTCAGAACCATCAAAAAACGTTGAAATATAGTTCAAATTCAATAAAAATCGACAAAAATACAGTTTCTAGCTAAAATTTGATGGTTTCGTTGCACTTTCCGAGCCCGTAGGGTGTCTGATTGGCTTAAAAGTACAAGAAAACACTTCAAAAGTGACGTTTCTGAAGAATTTTAACAGTTTTCTTGTATCTACGAACGCCAGAATGCATAAAATTGACCTAAACGTCTCCTTTTCCTATTCTGAGTCGATTCTGCATGCTTTAAGTGTGTTTGGTGGCTCAGAACCATCAAAAAACGTTGAAATATAGTTCAAATTCAATAAAAATCGACAAAAACACAGTTTCTAGCTAAAATTTGATGGTTTCGTTGCACTTTCCGAGCCCGTAGGGTATCTGATTGGCTTAAAAGTACAAGAAAACACTTCAAAAGTGACGTTTCTGAAGAATTTTAACAGTTTTCTTGTATCTACGAACGCCAGAATGCATAAAATTGACCTAAACGTCTCCTTTTCCTATTCTGAGTCGATTCTGCATGCTTTAAGTGTGTTTGGTGGCTCAGAACCATCAAAAAACGTTGAAATATAGTTCAAATTCAATAAAAATCGACAAAAATACAGTTTCTATCTAAAATTTGATGGTTTCGTTGCACTTTCCGAGCCCGTAGGGTATCTGATTGGCTTAAAAGTACAAGAAAACACTTCAAAAGTGACGTTTCTGAAGAATTTTAACAGTTTTCTTGTATCTACGAACGCCAGAATGCACAAAATTGACCTAAACCTCTCCTTTTCCTATTCTGAGTCGATTCTGCATGCTTTAAGTGTGTTTGGTGGCTCAGAACCATCAAAAAACGTTGAAATATAGTTCAAATTCAATAAAAATCGACAAAAATACAGTTTCTAGCTAAAATTTGATGGTTTCGTTGCACTTTCCGAGCCCGTTGGGTATCTGATTGGCTTAAAAGTACAAGAAAACACTTCAAAAGTGACGTTTCTGAAGAATTTTAACAGTTTTCTTGTATCTACGAACGCCAGAATGCATAAAATTGACCTAAACGTCTCCTTTTCCTATTCTGAGTCGATTCTGCATGCTTTAAGTGTGTTTGGTGGCTCAGAACCATCAAAAAACGTTGAAATATAGTTCAAATTCAATAAAAATCGACAAAAATACAGTTTCTAGCTAAAATTTGATGGTTTCGTTGCACTTTCCGAGCCCGTAGGGTATCTGATTGGCTTAAAAGTACAAGAAAACACTTCAAAAGTGACGTTTCTGAAGAATTTTAACAGTTTTCTTGTATCTACGAACGCCAGAATGCATAAAATTGACCTAAACGTCTCCTTTTCCTATTCTGAGTCGATTCTGCATGCTTTAAGTGTGTTTGGTGGCTCAGAACCATCAAAAAACGTTGAAATATAGTTCAAATTCAATAAAAATCGACAAAAATACAGTTTCTAGCTAAAATTTGATGGTTTCGTTGCACTTTCCGAGCCCGTTGGGTATCTGATTGGCTTAAAAGTACAAGAAAACACTTCAAAAGTGACGTTTCTGAAGAATTTTAACAGTTTTCTTGTATCTACGAACGCCAGAATGCATGAAATTGACCTAAACGTTTCCTTTTCCTATTCTGAGTCGATTCTGCATGCTTTAAGTGTGTTTGGTGGCTCAGAACCATCAAAAAACGTTGAAATATAGTTCAAATTCAATAAAAATCGACAAAAATTCAGTTTCTAGCTAAAATTTGATGGTTTCGTTGCACTTTCCGAGCCCGTAGGGTATCTGATTGGCTTAAAAGTACAAGAAAACACTTCAAAAGTGACGTTTCTGAAGAATTTTAACAGTTTTCTTGTATCTATGAACGCCAGAATGCATAAAATTGACCTAAACGTCTCCTTTTCCTATTCTGAGTCGATTCTGCATGCTTTAAGTGTGTTTGGTGGCTCAGAACCATCAAAAAACGTTGAAATATAGTTCAAATTCAATAAAAATCGACAAAAATACAGTTTCTAGCTAAAATTTGATGGTTTCGTTGCACTTTCCGAGCCCGTAGGGTATCTGATTGGCTTAAAAGTACAAGAAAACACTTCAAAAGTGACGTTTCTGAAGAATTTTAACAGTTTTCTTGTATCTACGAACGCCAGAATGCATAAAATTGACCTAAACGTCTCCTTTTCCTATTCTGAGTCGATTCTGCATGCTTTAAGTGTGTTTGGTGGCTCAGAACCATCAAAAAACGTTGAAATATAGTTCAAATTCAATAAAAATCGACAAAAATACAGTTTCTAGCTAAAATTTGATGGTTTCGTTGTACTTTCCGAGCCCGTAGGGTATCTGATTGGCTTAAAAGTACAAGAAAACACTTCAAAAGTGACGTTTCTGAAGAATTTTAACAGTTTTCTTGTATCTACGAACGCCAGAATGCATAAAATTGACCTAAACTTCTACTTTTCCTATTCTGAGTCGATTCTGCATGCTTTAAGTGTGTTTGGTGGCTCAGAACCATCAAAAAACGTTGAAATATAGTTCAAATTCAATAAAAATCGACAAAAATACAGTTTCTAGCTAAAATTTGATGGTTTCGTTGCACTTTCCGAGCCCGTAGGGTATCTGATTGGCTTAAAAGTACAAGAAAACACTTCAAAAGTGACGTTTCTGAAGAATTTTAACAGTTTTCTTGTATCTACGAACGCCAGAATGCATAAAATTGACCTAAACGTCTCCTTTTCCTATTCTGAGTCGATTCTGCATGCTTTAAGTGTGTTTGGTGGCTCAGAACCATCAAAAAACGTTGAAATATAGTTCAAATTCAATAAAAATCGACAAAAATACAGTTTCTAGCTAAAATTTGATGGTTTCGTTGCACTTTCCGAGCCCGTAGGGTATCTGATTGGCTTAAAAGTACAAGAAAACAATTCAAAAGTGACGTTTCTGAAGAATTTTAACAGTTTTCTTGTATCTACGAACGCCAGAATGCATAAAATTGACCTAAACGTCTCCTTTTCCTATTCTGAGTCGATTCTGCATGCTTTAAGTGTGTTTGGTGGCTCAGAACCATCAAAAAACGTTGAAATATAGTTCAAATTCAATAAAAATCGACAAAAATACAGTTTCTAGCTAAAATTTGATGGTTTCGTTGCACTTTCCGAGCCCGTAGGGTATCTGACTGGCTTAAAAGTACAAGATAACACTTCAAAAGTGACGTTTCTGAAGAATTTTAACAGTTTTCTTGTATCTACGAACGCCAGAATGCATAAAATTGACCTAAACGTCTCCTTTTCCTATTCTGAGTCGATTCTGCATGCTTTAAGTGTGTTTGGTGGCTCAGAACCATCAAAAAACGTTGAAATATAGTTCAAATTCAATAAAAATCGACAAAAATACAGTTTCTAGCTAAAATTTGATGGTTTCGTTGCACTTTCCGAGCCCGTTGGGTATCTGATTGGCTTAAAAGTACAAGAAAACATTTCAAAAGTGACGTTTCTGAAGAATTTTAACAGTTTTCTTGTATCTACGAACGCCAGAATGCATAAAATTGACCTAAACGTCTCCTTTTCCTATTCTGAGTCGATTCTGCATGCTTTAAGTGTGTTTGGTGGCTCAGAACCATCAAAAAACGTTGAAATATTGTTCAAATTCAATAAAAATCGACAAAAATACAGTTTCTAGCTAAAATTTGATGGTTTCGTTGCACTTTCCGAGCCCGTAGGGTATCTGATTAGCTTAAAAGTACAAGAAAACACTTCAAAAGTGACGTTTCTGAAGAATTTTAACAGTTTTCTTGTATCTACGAACGCCAGAATGCATAAAATTGACCTAAACGTCTCCTTTTCCTATTCTGAGTCGATTCTGCATGCTTTAAGTGTGTTTGGTGGCTCAGAACCATCAAAAAACATTGAAATATAGTTCAAATTCAATAAAAATCGACAAAAATACAGTTTCTAGCTAAAATTTGATGGTTTCGTTGTACTTTCCGAGCCCGTAGGGTATCTGATTGGCTTAAAAGTACAAGAAAACACTTCAAAAGTGACGTTTCTGAAGAATTTTAACAGTTTTCTTGTATCTACGAACGCCAGAATGCATAAAATTGACCTAAACGTCTCCTTTTCCTATTCTGAGTCGATTCTGCATGCTTTAAGTGTGTTTGGTGGCTCAGAACCATCAAAAAACGTTGAAATATAGTTCAAATTCAATAAAAATCGACAAAAATACAGTTTCTAGCTAAAATTTGATGGTTTCGTTGCACTTTCCGAGCCCGTAGGGTATCTGATTGGCTTAAAAGTACAAGAAAACACTTCAAAAGTGACGTTTCTGAAGAATTTTAACAGTTTTCTTGTATCTACGAACGCCAGAATGCATAAAATTGACCTAAACGTCTCCTTTTCCTATTCTGAGTCGATTCTGCATGCTTTAAGTGTGTTTGGTGGCTCAGAACCATCAAAAAACGTTGAAATATAGTTCAAATTCAATAAAAATCGACAAAAATACAGTTTCTAGCTAAAATTTGATGGTTTCGTTGCACTTTCCGAGCCCGTAGGGTATCTGATTGGCTTAAAAGTACAAGAAAACACTTCAAAAGTGACGTTTCTGAAGAATTTTAACAGAGTTCTTATATCTACGAACGCCAGAATGCATAAAATTGACCTAAACTTCTCCTTTTCCTATTCTGAGTCGATTCTGCATGCTTTAAGTGTGTTTGGTGGCTCAGAACCATCAAAAAACGTTGAAATATAGTTCAAATTCAATAAAAATCGACAAAAATACAGTTTCTAGCTAAAATTTGATGGTTTCGTTGCACTTTCCGAGCCCGTAGGGTATCTGATTGGCTTAAAAGTACAAGAAAACACTTCAAAAGTGACGTTTCTGAAGAATTTTAACAGTTTTCTTGTATCTACGAACGCCAGAATGCATAAAATTGACCTAAACGTCTCCTTTTCCTATTCTGAGTCGATTCTGCATGCTTTAAGTGTGTTTGGTGGCTCAGAACCATCAAAAAACGTTGAAATATAGTTCAAATTCAATAAAAATCGACAAAAATACAGTTTCTAGCTAAAATTTGATGGTTTCGTTGCACTTTCCAAGCCCGTAGGGTATCTGATTGGCTTAAAAGTACAAGAAAACACTTCAAAAGTGACGTTTCTGAAGAATTTTAACAGTTTTCTTGTATCTACGAACGCCAGAATGCATAAAATTGACCTAAACGTCTCCTTTTCCTATTCTGAGTCGATTCTGCATGCTTTAAGTGTGTTTGGTGGCTCAGAACCATCAAAAAACGTTGAAATATAGTTCAAATTCAATAAAAATCGACAAAAATACAGTTTCTAGCTAAAATTTGATGGTTTCGTTGCACTTTCCGAGCCCGTAGGGTATCTGATTGGCTTAAAAGTACAAGAAAACACTTCAAAAGTGACGTTTCTGAAGAATTTTAACAGTTTTCTTGTATCTACGAACGCCAGAATGCATAAAATTGACCTAAACGTCTCCTTTTCCTATTCTGAGTCGATTCTGCATGCTTTAAGTGTGTTTGGTGGCTCAGAACCATCAAAAAACGTTGAAATATAGTTCAAATTCAATAAAAATCGACAAAAATACAGTTTCTAGCTAAAATTTGATGGTTTCGTTGCACTTTCCGAGCCCGTAGGGTATCTGATTGGCTTAGAAGTACAAGAAAACACTTCAAAAGTGACGTTTCTGAAGAATTTTAACAGTTTTCTTGTATCTACGAACGCCAGAATGCATAAAATTGACCTAAACGTCTCCTTTTCCTATTCTGAGTCGATTCTGCATGCTTTAAGTGTGTTTGGTGGCTCAGAACCATCAAAAAACGTTGAAATATAGTTCAAATTCAATAAAAATCGACAAAAATACAGTTTCTAGCTAAAATTTGATGGTTTCGTTGCACTTTCCGAGCCCGTTGGGTATCTGATTGGCTTAAAAGTACAAGAAAACATTTCAAAAGTGACGTTTCTGAAGAATTTTAACAGTTTTCTTGTATCTACGAACGCCAGAATGCATAAAATTGACCTAAACGTCTCCTTTTCCTATTCTGAGTCGATTCTGCATGCTTTAAGTGTGTTTGGTGGCTCAGAACCATCAAAAAACGTTGAAATATTGTTCAAATTCAATAAAAATCGACAAAAATACAGTTTCTAGCTAAAATTTGATGGTTTCGTTGCACTTTCCGAGCCCGTAGGGTATCTGATTGGCTTAAAAGTACAAGAAAACACTTCAAAAGTGACGTTTCTGAAGAATTTTAACAGTTTTCTTGTATCTACGAACGCCAGAATGCATAAAATTGACCTAAACGTCTCCTTTTCCTATTCTGAGTCGATTCTGCATGCTTTAAGTGTGTTTGGTGGCTCAGAACCATCAAAAAACGTTGAAATATAGTTCAAATTCAATAAAAATCGACAAAAATACAGTTTCTAGCTAAAATTTGATGGTTTCGTTGCACTTTCCGAGCCCGTAGGGTATCTGATTGGCTTAAAAGTACAAGAAAACACTTCAAAAGTGACGTTTCTGAAGAATTTTAACAGTTTTCTTGTATCTACGAACGCCAGAATGCATAAAATTGACCTAAACGTCTCCTTTTCCTATTCTGAGTCGATTCTGCATGCTTTAAGTGTGTTTGGTGGCTCAGAACCATCAAAAAACGTTGAAATATAGTTCAAATTCAATAAAAATCGACAAAAATACAGTTTCTAGCTAAAATTTGATGGTTTCGTTGCACTTTCCGAGCCCGTGGAGTATCTGATTGGCTTAAAAGTACAAGAAAACACTTCAAAAGTGACGTTTCTGAAGAATTTTAACAGTTTTCTTGTATCTACGAACGCCAGAATGCATAAAATTGACCTAAACGTCTCCTTTTCCTATTCTGAGTCGATTCTGCATGCTTTAAGTGTGTTTGGTGGCTCAGAACCATCAAAAAACGTTGAAATATAGTTCAAATTCAATAAAAATCGACAAAAATACAGTTTCTAGCTAAAATTTGATGGTTTCGTTGCACTTTCCGAGCCCGTAGGGTATCTGATTGGCTTAAAAGTACAAGAAAACACTTCAAAAGTGACGTTTCTGAAGAATTTTAACAGTTTTCTTGTATCTACGAACGCCAGAATGCATAAAATTGACCTAAACGTCTCCTTTTCCTATTCTGAGTCGATTCTGCATGCTTTAAGTGTGTTTGGTGGCTCAGAACCATCAAAAAACGTTGAAATATAGTTCAAATTCAATAAAAATCGACAAAAATACAGTTTCTAGCTAAAATTTGATGGTTTCGTTGCACTTTCCGAGCCCGTAGGGTATCTGATTGGCTTAAAAGTACAAGAAAACACTTCAAAAGTGACGTTTCTGAAGAATTTTAACAGTTTTCTTGTATCTACGAACGCCAGAATGCATAAAATTGACCTAAACGTCTCCTTTTCCTATTCTGAGTCGATTCTGCATGCTTTAAGTGTGTTTGGTGGCTCAGAACCATCAAAAAACGTTGAAATATAGTTCAAATTCAATAAAAATCGACAAAAATACAGTTTCTAGCTAAAATTTGATGGTTTCGTTGCACTTTCCGAGCCCGTAGGGTATCTGATTGGCTTAAAAGTACAAGAAAACACTTCAAAAGTGACGTTTCTGAAGAATTTTAACAGTTTTCTTGTATCTACGAACGCCAGAATGCATAAAATTGACCTAAACGTCTCCTTTTCCTATTCTGAGTCGATTCTGCATGCTTTAAGTGTGTTTGGTGGCTCAGAACCATCAAAAAACGTTGAAATATAGTTCAAATTCAATAAAAATCGACAAAAATACAGTTTCTAGCTAAAATTTGATGGTTTCGTTGCACTTTCCGAGCCCGTTGGGTATCTGATTGGCTTAAAAGTACAAGAAAACACTTCAAAAGTGACGTTTCTGAAGAATTTTAACAGTTTTCTTGTATCTTGTATCAACTCTGCGCTATGCGTCCGGAGAGTGCGGACGTTTCCAACAATCCCTCTGGGGATGCGTGTAAGAAATGTAAAATTATACCCGTGACAGGGCTTAAATGTGTTAAGTGCAATTCGCTCAGTCATCCCAGCTGTGTGAAATTATTAAAAAATGTGCAGTACCTAGGTGATGCGCAAATAATCTGTTGCGATAATGGTGAAAGTGTGGATAATGCAAGTAACAACTCGCAAATATTTGAATTTTCCCATGAAGATATTGAAAAGATTATCCAAAAGGTAACTCGGCCCTTAATGCATGAAATTGAGTTGTTGCGTTTGGAAGTTCGAGATTTAAAAGAAACTAATGTGGACTTGATTAAATTAATGACACAAAGTAACCCCAGTCTTGCTCCAAAGCTCTTTTCTTCTCAAGAAATAAAATCTACAGTTCCTAAATGGTCGTCAGTCGTTACACAATCAATTGATAAGCCAAGTCAGTCATTACATTTTCCGAATTTTCGTGATAAAGTTGATGTGAACTTGAATAAACCTTTCACTGAAGGTGAGAGAAGCACCGATAACGATAACAAGAACAGCGCAAGAAATCGTGGAAAGAAAATTCAAAAAAAGGAGTCAACTACTGTTACCAATAAACAAACAGATGAATTTCGTGTGAGTAGGGACGACGAAATAAATTTTCATGACAAAGTGGAAAATCCGTGGATGGAACTAAGAAGAAATCGAAGCAATCGTAGAAAACAAGTACCCACTATAACTGGAACTTCGAAGCAAGAAGATGATGGTGAATTTCGTTCTACTTACGTTAAAAGAGCATGGTTCTACGTCGGAAAAGTTGTTAAAAACATTGAGACTAGTAGTGTCAAAGCTTATATAACCAAAAAGTTGTCCACTGATGAGGTCATAGTCGAAAATCTTAAGCTGCAGGGAACATATGATGCCTTTAAAGTTGGTGTAAACTTTAGTCTGAAGGACAATTTATTACGTGAAGATTTTTGGCCACAAGGTGTGTGTGTAAGACGGTTTAATTTTCCAAAGAAGAATTTTTTAGGAAAAAATGCAGGGACGGAGTTAATTTGAAGAAACTCCATCATGAAGAGAGCGACGAATGTTACTTTAAACTAAACCGGCCCAACAGTTGTGGTAATGATTATCTACCTATTTATTACCAAAATGTTCGCAGCATTAGGTCGAGAGTTAATGAGGTATTTTTTTGTTTAAATGTTTCGGATTATGATGTCATTTGTTTAACTGAGTCATGGCTTGACTCATCAATCAGTAATTGTGAATTTATGCCATCTAGTTATTGTGTGTTTCGTGCCGATCGTAATTTTACATGTAGTAATCGGCAAAGAGGTGGAGGGGTGGTCTTAGCAGTTAGTGACAAATTTCCTGTGTCGAGTGTTGATTTATCAGTTTTCGACGCTTTTCATCTTATTGATATAGTTGCTTGTAAGTTATGTTGTGGACGTAGTTCTTTATTTATTTTTGTGATATATATTCCTCCGGATGTGTCCATTCAAGAATATGAATTATTTTTAGAATGTTTTGAAAATATTGCTGTTGAATTAGATAATATTCTTATAATTGGTGACTTCAATGCTCCTACTTTTTCGAATAATGTAAAGGATTCAAAATCTAATTTAGTATTTAATATGATGTCTTTTTTGAACCTTACACAGTATAACAATATTCGTAACTGTAATAAGGTATTACTGGACTTAGTTTTTACCAATTACGGCAAATGTTTGGTTGAACAGGACACCTGTCCTATTGTGCCAGAAGATCGACACCATCCTGCGCTTAATATTAATTTGGTTTTAAAAACTGGTACCTACGAAAATTTGTCTATGTGTACAGATGTAAAAACTTATAACTTTAAAAAGGCGGACTATGTTTCTTTATATAATGGTCTATTAACCACTAATTGGGATGTCCTGTATGAGTCCACTAATGTGAATAGTGCCTGTGAGACGTTATACAGAATATTGTACTCATTGTTTGATAAACATGTACCATTGTTTAAATGTTCCAAATTCAGTTTCCCGAGTTGGTATACTACTGAACTTAGACAACAAATCATTCTGAAGCATAAAGTGTTTAGAGAAATCAAACGAAAGCCTTCCTGTCATCTTCGAAATCACTTCAGTTCTTTACGTCGTATTGTTAAACAACTCTTGCGTCGGGATTTTAATAACTACATTAAAAATGTTCAGCATGCTTTACTGCGTGATCCTAAATACTTCTGGTCGTATATCAAAGAAAAAAAGGGGCGCTCCAATATTCCCAATAAAGTTCACCTTAACCATAATTTTCATGATAACCCAGCTGATATTGTTAATTGCTTTGCTAAATTCTTTTCTTCGTCTTTTCATAATCCTTCATTGAATAGTTTTGCTCATTCAAGTCAGCTTACAGGTATTAGTAATAGTTGCATTAATGTGGTTATTTCTGAAGATGATGTAAGCAGGGCAATAAAATTACTTAAGGATAGTCAAGTTGCTGGAGATGATCAAGTTCCCAGTTTTCTGGTTAAAGACTGTTCTAATGTTTTCGTTAAGCCCCTAATGCATATCTTTAATATAATTTTAAAAACTTCATGCTTTCCGGATAAGTGGAAAACCGCCAAGATTGTGCCCATTTTCAAGAGTGGTGATGTTTCAGCAGTGAGCAATTATAGACCTATTTCGTTGCTGTGCAATTTTTCAAAAATATTTGAACGTATTCTTTTTAATCAGATCTCCTTCCAAACTAAGTTGTTAGTAAATGAGGGCCAACATGGGTTTACCATGGGCAGATCCACTTTAACGAATTTAACTTGCTATTCCCAAGATATATCTCAGGCTTTGGATAACAGAGGTCAATTGGACGTGATGTATGGTGATTTTTCAAAGGCCTTTGACAGAGTCAACCACCAGCTCTTATTAAGAAAGCTGTCGAATATTGGTTTCTCTAATTCTCTCACAAATCTTTTTGAATCTTATTTGACTAAGCGCAACAATTTTGTGGTAGTAAATGGATTTAAGTCCAACAGTTACATCACAGCTGCTGGAGTGCCGCAGGGCTCCACTCTTGGTCCTTTGCTATTCACATTATTTATTAACGATGTACTAGATTGTATTCGCTACTCAAAAGTTCTCATTTTCGCAGATGATATTAAAATATACCGTGAAATTAGTGGTAATAGTGACTCCTTGCTTCTTCAAAAAGACATAAATAATTTGGTTTCTTGGTCATTGCTCAACTTTTTACCTTTAAATGAGAATAAATCCTTTATTATTTCGTTCACACACAAGCTTAATGTATGCGAGTTTGATTACAAAATCAATCATCACAGCTTACAGAAATGCTCTTCCATTTTGGATTTAGGTGTTTTGTATGATAATAAGTTCAGTTTTGCAGAACATGTGGAGAGCATTACTTCACAAGCTAAAAGATCACTAGGGTTCCTTATTAGAAACTGCAAAGATTTCACTAGCATTCAAGCTTTGAAAACTTTGTTCTATGCTTTGGTGCGCTCTAAATTAGAATACTGTGCGTTAGCTTGGTTTCCTTATTACAACTATCAAGTAGTATGCCTTGAGAACATACAGCGCAGATTTTTAAAGTACCTCTATTTTAAGGAACAGAAAACATGGCCAACGAGAAATTATCCGCAAACAGCTCTACTAGAAAAATTTGATATGAGTTCATTATTTTGTAGACGTGTTACTGGCGTTATCGTCTTTTTATATAAATTATTAAATAATCAAATTGATTGCAGGGCCTTAACTAATTCTTTGTCCTTTCTGGTACCTAGAACTAGCAGCAGGCATTCTGTAACATTATACACTAGCATTGCTAGAACTAATTTTGGGAGAAAAGCACCGATATATCTAATAAGCTATTTTTTAAAAGAAATAGAAATGAATTCCGATTTTGACATTTTTAACACTAGCCTTAAGTCTATAAAAGACACTGTTAGAATTAAGCTTAAGTAGTTTACACTTTACTTTCAGATATGGTTTTCATACTGTTGTATTTTAATTTAAGTTATTTATTTCTTGATGTATATGCCTAGATTTACAGATTGTGTGTTTGATTTTTGATATTGCAGATAAATGTAGGTATTTATTTCGGCTTTAATTTATTCATTCATTCATTTATTTCTATTTTAATTTTATTTAAGTTAAGTTACTGTTCTTATGTTTCATTATATTGAGATCTTTGATTATTTATGCATTTAATTTATTAATTTGTTATTTTCTTTGATTCTGAATTGTTGTCATTGTTTTTATATTCTTTATAATTGTCCTGTAACTGGAATGTGTACTTCTGTTGGGCAATAAACTTTATTTATTTATTTATTTATTTATTATCTACGAACGCCAGAATGCATAAAATTGACCTAAACGTCTCCTTTTCCTATTCTGAGTCGATTCTGCATGCTTTAAGTGTGTTTGGTGGCTCAGAACCATCAAAAAACGTTGAAATATAGTTCAAATTCAATAAAAATCGACAAAAATACAGTTTCTAGCTAAAATTTGATGGTTTCGTTGCACTTTCCGAGCCCGTAGGGTATCTGATTGGCTTAAAAGTACAAGAAAACACTTCAAAAGTGACGTTTCTGAAGAATTTTAACAGTTTTCTTGTATCTACGAACGCCAGAATGCATAAAATTGACCTAAACGTCTCCTTTTCCTATTCTGAGTCGATTCTGCATGCTTTAAGTGTGTTTGGTGGCTCAGAACCATCAAAAAACGTTGAAATATAGTTCAAATTCAATAAAAATCGACAAAAATACAGTTTCTAGCTAAAATTTGATGGTTTCGTTGCACTTTCCGAGCCCGTAGGGTATCTGATTGGCTTAAAAGTACAAGAAAACACTTCAAAAGTGACGTTTCTGAAGAATTTTAACAGTTTTCTTGTATCTACGAACGCCAGAATGCATAAAATTGACCTAAACGTCTCCTTTTCCTATTCTGAGTCGATTCTGCATGCTTTAAGTGTGTTTGGTGGCTCAGAACCATCAAAAAACGTTGAAATATAGTTCAAATTCAATAAAAATCGACAAAAATACAGTTTCTAGCTAAAATTTGATGGTTTCGTTGCACTTTCCGAGCCCGTAGGGTATCTGATTGGCTTAAAAGTACAAGAAAACACTTCAAAAGTGACGTTTCTGAAGAATTTTAACAGTTTTCTTGTATCTACGAACGCCAGAATGCATAAAATTGACCTAAACGTCTCCTTTTAATATTCTGAGTCGATTCTGCATGCTTTAAGTGTGTTTGGTGGCTCAGAACCATCAAAAAACGTTGAAATATGGTTCAAATTCAATAAAAATCGACAAAAATACAGTTTCTAGCTAAAATTTGATGGTTTCGTTGCACTTTCCGAGCCCGTAGGGTATCTGATTGGCTTAAAAGTACAAGAAAACACTTCAAAAGTGACGTTTCTGAAGAATTTTAACAGTTTTCTTGTATCTACGAACGCCAGAATGCATAAAATTGACCTAAACGTCTCCTTTTCCTATTCTGAGTCGATTCTGCATGCTTTAAGTGTGTTTGGTGGCTCAGAACCATCAAAAAACGTTGAAATATAGTTCAAATTCAATAAAAATCGACAAAAATACAGTTTCTAGCTAAAATTTGATGGTTTCGTTGCACTTTCCGAGCCCGTAGGGTATCTGATTGGCTTAAAAGTACAAGAAAACACTTCAAAAGTGACGTTTCTGAAGAATTTTAACAGTTTTCTTGTATCTACGAACGCCAGAATGCATAAAATTGACCTAAACGTCTCCTTTTCCTATTCTGAGTCGATTCTGCATGCTTTAAGTGTGTTTGGTGGCTCAGAACCATCAAAAAACTTTGAAATATAGTTCAAATTCAATAAAAATCGACAAAAATACAGTTTCTAGCTAAAATTTGATGGTTTCGTTGCACTTTCCGAGCCCGTAGGGTATCTGATTGGCTTAAAAGTACAAGAAAACACTTCAAAAGTGACGTTTCTGAAGAATTTTAACAGTTTTCTTGTATCTACGAACGCCAGAATGCATAAAATTGACCTAAACGTCTCCTTTTCCTATTCTGAGTCGATTCTGCATGCTTTAAGTGTGATTGGTGACTCAGAACCATCAAAAAACGTTGAAATATAGTTCAAATTCAATAAAAATCGACAAAAATACAGTTTCTAGCTATAATTTGATGGTTTCGTTGCACTTTCCGAGCCCGTAGAGTATCTGATTGGCTTAAAAGTACAAGAAAACACTTCAAAAGTGACGTTTCTGAAGAATTTTAACAGTTTTCTTGTATCTACGAACGCCAGAATGCATAAAATTGACCTAAACGTCTCCTTTTCCTATTCTGAGTCGATTCTGCATGCTTTAAGTGTGTTTGGTGGCTCAGAACCATCAAAAAACGTTGAAATATAGTTCAAATTCAATAAAAATCGACAAAAATACAGTTTCTAGCTAAAATTTGATGGTTTCGTTGCACTTTCCGAGCCCGTAGGGTATCTGATTGGCTTAAAAGTACAAGAAAACACTTCAAAAGTGACGTTTCTGAAGAATTTTAACAGTTTTCTTGTATCTGCGAACGCCAGAATGCATAAAATTGACCTAAACGTCTCCTTTTCCTATTCTGAGTCGATTCTGCATGCTTTAAGTGTGTTTGGTGGCTCAGAACCATCAAAAAACGTTGAAATATAGTTCAAATTCAATAAAAATCGACAAAAATACAGTTTCTAGCTAAAATTTGATGGTTTCGTTGCACTTTCCGAGCCCGTAGGGTATCTGATTGGCTTAAAAGTACAAGAAAACACTTCAAAAGTGACGTTTCTGAAGAATTTTAATAGTTTTCTTGTATCTACGAACGCCAGAATGCATAAAATTGATCTAAACGTCTCCTTTTCCTATTCTGAGTCGATTCTGCATGCTTTAAGTGTGTTTGGTGGCTCAGATACCCTACGGGCTCGGAAAGTGCAACGAAACCATCAAATTTTAGCTAGAAACTGTATTTTTGTCGATTTTTATTGAATCTGAACTATATTTCAACGTTTTTTGATGGTTCTGAGCCACCAAACACACTTAAAGCATGCAGAATCGACTCAGAATTGGAAAAGGAGACGTTTAGGTCAATTTTATGCATTCTGGCGTTCGTAGATACAAGAAAACTGTTAAAATTCTTCAGAAACGTCACTTTTGAAATGTTTTCTTGTACTTTTAAGCCAATCAGATACCCTACGGGCTCGGAAAGTGCAACGAAACCATCAAATTTTAGCTAGAAACTGTATTTTTGTCGATTTTTATTGAATTTGAACTATATTTCAACGTTTTTTGATGGTTCTGAGCCACCAAACACACTTAAAGCATGCAGAATCGACTCAGAATAGGAAAAGGAGACGTTTAGGTCAATTTTATGCATTCTGGCGTTCGTAGATACAAGAAAACTGTTAAAATTCTTCAGAAACGTCACTTTTGAAGTGTTTTCTTGTACTTTTAAGCCAATCAGATACCCTACGGGCTCGGAAAGTGCAACGAAACCATCAAATTTTAGCTAGAAACTGTATTTTTGTCGATTTTTATTGAATTTGAACTATATTTCAACGTTTTTTGATGGTTCTGAGCCACCAAACACACTTAAAGCATGCAGAATCGACTCAGAATAGGAAAAGGAGACGTTTAGGTCAATTTTATGCATTCTGGCGTTCGTAGATACAAGAAAACTGTTAAAATTCTTCAGAAACGTCACTTTTGAAGTGTTTTCTTGTACTTTTAAGCCAATCAGATACCCTACGGGCTCGGAAAGTACAACGAAACCATCAAATTTTAGCTGGAAACTGTATTTTAGTCGATTTTTATTGAATTTGAACTATATTTCAACGTTTTTTGATGGTTCTGAGCCACCAAACACACTTAAAGCATGCAGAATCGACTCAGAATAGGAAAAGGAGACGTTTAGGTCAATTTTTTGCATTCTGGCGTTCGTAGATACAAGAAAACTGTTAAAATTCTTCAGAAACGTCACTTTTGAAGTGTTTTCTTGTACTTTTAAGCCAATCAGATACCCTACGGGCCCGGAAAGTGTAACGAAACCATCAAATTTTAGCTAGAAACTGTATTTTTGTCGATTTTTATTGAATTTGAACTATATTTCAACGTTTTTTGATGGTTCTGAGCCACCAAACACACTTAAAGCATGCAGAATCGACTCAGAATAGGAAAAGGAGACGTTTAGGTCAATTTTATGCATTCTGGCGTTCGTAGATACAAGAAAACTGTTAAAATTCTTCAGAAACGTCACTTTTGAAGTGTTTTCTTGTACTTTTAAGCCAATCAGATACCCTACGGGCTCGGAAAGTGCAACGAAACCATCAAATTTTAGCTAGAAACTGTATTTTTGTCGATTTTTATTGAATTTGAACTATATTTCAACGTTTTTTGATGGTTCTGAGCCACCAAACACACTTAAAGCATGCAGAATCGACTCAGAATAGGAAAAGGAGACGTTTAGGTCAATTTTATGCATTCTGGCGTTCGTAGATACAAGAAAACTGTTAAAATTCTTCAGAAACGTCACTTTTGAAATGTTTTCTTGTACTTTTAAGCCAATCAGATACCCGACGGGCTCGGAAAGTGCAACGAAACCATCAAATTTTAGCTAGAAACTGTATTTTTGTCGATTTTTATTGAATTTGAACTATATTTCAACGTTTTTTGATGGTTCTGAGCCACCAAACACACTTAAAGCATGCAGAATCGACTCAGAATAGGAAAAGGAGACGTTTAGGTCAATTTTATGCATTCTGGCGTTCGTAGATACAAGAAAACTGTTAAAATTCTTCAGAAACGTCAATTTTGAAGTGTTTTCTTGTACTTTTAAGCCAATCAGATACCCTACGGGCTCGGAAAGTGCAACGAAACCATCAAATTTTAGCTAGAAACTGTATTTTTGTCGATTTTTATTGAATTTGAACTATATTTCAACGTTTTTTGATGGTTCTGAGCCACCAAACACACTTAAAGCATGCAGAATCGACTCAGAATAGGAAAAGGAGACGTTTAGGTCAATTTTATGCATTCTGGCGTTCGTAGATACAAGAAAACTGTTAAAATTCTTCAGAAACGTCACTTTTGAAGTGTTTTCTTGTACTTTTAAGCCAATCAGATACCCTACGGGCTCGGAAAGTGCAACGAAACCATCAAATTTTAGCTGGAAACTGTATTTTTGTCGATTTTTATTGAATTTGAACTATGTTTCAACGTTTTTTGATGGTTCTGAGCCACCAAACACACTTAAAGCATGCAGAATCGACTCAGAATAGGAAAAGGAGACGTTTAGGTCAATTTTTTGCATTCTGGCGTTCGTAGATACAAGAAAACTGTTAAAATTCTTCAGAAACGTCACTTTTGAAGTGTTTTCTTGTACTTTTAAGCCAATCAGATACCCTACGGGCCCGGAAAGTGTAACGAAACCATCAAATTTTAGCTAGAAACTGTATTTTTGTCGATTTTTATTGAATTTGAACTATATTTCAACGTTTTTTGATGGTTCTGAGCCACCAAACACACTTAAAGCATGCAGAATCGACTCAGAATAGGAAAAGGAGACGTTTAGGTCAATTTTATGCATTCTGGCGTTCGTAGATACAAGAAAACTGTTAAAATTCTTCAGAAACGTCACTTTTGAAGTGTTTTCTTGTACTTTTAAGCCAATCAGATACCCTACGGGCTCGGAACGTGCAACGAAACCATCAAATTTTAGCTAGAAACTGTATTTTTGTCGATTTTTATTGAATTTGAACTATATTTCAACGTTTTTTGATGGTTCTGAGCCACCAAACACACTTAAAGCATGCAGAATCGACTCAGAATAGGAAAATTATACGTTTAGGTCAATTTTATGCATTCTGGCGTTCGTAGATACAAGAAAACTGTTAAAATTCTTCAGAAACGTCACTTTTGAAGTGTTTTCTTGTACTTTTAAGAAAATCAGGTACCCTACGGGCTCGGAAAGTGCAACGAAACCATCAAATTTTAGCTAGAAACTGTATTTTTGTCGATTTTTATTGAATTTCAACTATATTTCAACGTTTTTTGATGGTTCTGAGCCACCAAACACACTTAAAGCATGCAGAATCGACTCAGAATAGGAAAAGGAGACGTTTAGGTCAATTTTATGCATTCTGGCGTTCGTAGATACAAGAAAACTGTTAAAATTCTTCAGAAACGTCACTTTTGAAGTGTTTTCTTGTACTTTTAAGCCAATCAGATACCCTACGGGCTCGGAAAGTGCAACGAAACCATCAAATTTTAGCTAGAAACTGTATTTTTGTCGATTTTTTTTGAATTTGAACTATATTTCAACGTTTTTTGATGGTTCTGAGCCACCAAACACACTTAAAGCATGCAGAATCGACTCAGAATAGGAAAAGGAGACGTTTAGGTCAATTTTATGCATTCTGGCGTTCGTAGATACAAGAAAACTGTTAAAATTCTTCAGAAACGTCACTTTTGAAGTGTTTTCTTGTACTTTTAAGCCAATCAGATACCCTACGGGCTCGGAAAGTGCAACGAAACCATCAAATTTTAGCTAGAAACTGTATTTTTGTCGATTTTTATTGAATTTGAACTATATTTCAACGTTTTTTGATGGTTCTGAGCCACCAAACACACTTAAAGCATGCAGCATCGACTCAGAATAGGAAAAGGAGACGTTTAGGTCAATTTTATGCATTCTGGCGTTCGTAGATACAAGAAAACTGTTAAAATTCTTCAGAAACGTCACTTTTGAAGTGTTTTCTTGTACTTTTAAGCCAATCAGATACCCTACGGGCTCGGAAAGTGCAACGAAACCATCAAATTTTAGCTAGAAACTGTAGTTTTGTCGATTTTTATTGAATTTGAACTATATTTCAACGTTTTTTGATGGTTCTGAGCCACCAAACACACTTAAAGCATGCAGAATCGACTCAGAATAGGAAAAGGAGACGTTTAGGTCAATTTTATGCATTCTGGCGTTCGTAGATACAAGAAAACTGTTAAAATTCTTCAGAAACGTCACTTTTGAAGTGTTTTCTTGTACTTTTAAGCCAATCAGATACCCTACGGGCTCGGAAAGTGCAACGAAACCATCAAATTTTAGCTAGAAACTGTATTTTTGTCGATTTTTATTGAATTTGAACTATATTTCAACGTTTTTTGATGGTTCTGAGCCACCAAACACACTTAAAGCATGCAGAATCGACTCAGAATAGGAAAAGGAGACGTTTAGGACAATTTTATGCATTCTGGCGTTCGTAGATACAAGAAAACTGTTAAAATTCTTCAGAAACGTCACTTTTGAAGTGTTTTCTTGTACTTTTAAGCCAATCAGATACCCTAAGGGCTCGGAAAGTGCAACGAAACCATCAAATTTTAGCTAGAAACTGTATTTTTGTCGATTTTTATTGAATTTGAACTCTATTTCAACGTTTTTTGATGGTTCTGAGCCACCAAACACACTTAAAGCATGCAGAATCGACTCAGAATAGGAAAAGGAGACGTTTAGGTCAATTTTATGCATTCTGGCGTTCGTAGATACAAGAAAACTGTTAAAATTCTTCAGAAACGTCACTTTTGAAGTGTTTTCTTGTACTTTTAAGCCAATCAGATACCCGACGGGCTCGGAAAGTGCAACGAAACCATCAAATTTTAGCTAGAAACTGTATTTTTGTCGATTTTTATTGAATTTGAACTATATTTCAACGTTTTTTGATGGTTCTGAGCCACCAAACACACTTAAAGCATGCAGAATCGACTCAGAATAGGAAAAGGAGACGTTTAGGTCAATTTTATGCATTCTGGCGTTCGTAGATACAAGAAAACTGTTAAAATTCTTCAGAAACGTCACTTTTGAAGTGTTTTCTTGTACTTTTAAGCCAATCAGATACCCTACGGGCTCGGAAAGTGCAACGAAACCATCAAATTTTAGCTAGAAACTGTATTTTTGTCGATTTTTATTGAATTTGAACTATATTTCAACGTTTTTTGATGGTTCTGAGCCACCAAACACACTTAAAGCATGCAGAATCGACTCAGAATAGGAAAAGGAGACGTTTAGGTCAATTTTATGCATTCTGGCGTTCGTAGATACAAGAAAACTGTTAAAATTCTTCAGAAACGTCACTTTTGAAGTGTTTTCTTGTACTTTTAAGCCAATCAGATACCCTACGGGCTCGGAAAGTGCAACGAAACCATCAAATTTTAGCTAGAAACTGTATTTTTGTCGATTTTTATTGAATTTGAACTATATTTCAACGTTTTTTGATGGTTCTGAGCCACCAAACACACTTAAAGCATGCAGAATCGACTCAGAATAGGAAAAGGAGACGTTTAGGTCAATTTTATGCATTCTGGCGTTCGTAGATACAAGAAAACTGTTAAAATTCTTCAGAAACGTCACTTTTGAAGTGTTTTCTTGTACTTTTAAGCCAATCAGATACCCTACGGGCTCGGAAAGTGCAACGAAACCATCAAATTTTAGCTAGAAACTGTATTTTTGTCGATTTTTATTGAATTTGAACTATATTTCAACGTTTTTTGATGGTTCTGAGCCACCAAACACACTTAAAGCATGCAGAATCGACTCGGAATAGGAAAAGGAGACGTTTAGGTCAATTTTATGCATTCTGGCGTTCGTAGATACAAGAAAACTGTTAAAATTCTTCAGAAACGTCACTTTTGAAGTGTTTTCTTGTACTTTTAAGCCAATCAGATACCCGACGGGCTCGGAAAGTGCAACGAAACCATCAAATTTTAGCTAGAAACTGTATTTTTGTCGATTTTTATTGAATTTGAACTATATTTCAACGTTTTTTGATGGTTCTGAGCCACCAAACACACTTAAAGCATGCAGAATCGACTCAGAATAGGAAAAGGAGACGTTTAGGTCAATTTTATGCATTCTGGCGTTCGTAGATACAAGAAAACTGTTAAAATTCTTCAGAAACGTCACTTTTGAAGTGTTTTCTTGTACTTTTAAGCCAATCAGATACCCTACGGGCTCGGAAAGTGCAACGAAACCATCAAATTTTAGCTAGAAACTGTATTTCTGTCGATTTTTATTGAATTTGAACTATATTTCAACGTTTTTTGATGGTTCTGAGCCACCAAACACACTTAACACTAGGAGGACGGCGTTTAACGCATACCTCTACGGACGGCTTGCGGTCATTTGACCGCTGTACGTTTTTTTTAGTAAAACATGGTCAATAGCGTAAATACTTTATTAGTATTAATTAAATAACTAAATTACAATAACATAAACATTAGAAAGTGGAAATCATAAATGAAACTTATGATTCAAAGCAATTTGCATACAAGAAATTTGTAACTTTATTTCATTTTCCCCATAAATTGTTTTTGCATCTATCACGCGTTCGGTTTTCTTTTTTGCGGCATTTATTTGCATGGCATTGTTTTCTTTTTCCTGTAAACTTTTTCTTCAGCAGTAGATCATTTTTATTAGTTTGACCTGACCTGACCCAACATCACTTGCTGCGAGTTCTTTTCACAATTTCAAGAGGAATTTTCGTCTGCTTATTTTCTTCTTTATCACTTCCTGATATAAAATCCATGCATTTATTACAGCCAAGTCTAAAATGTTATAAATAACTTGCCCTTGATCCCGCTTTGGACAAATTTTTTCTAGCCACTTGGTCCACCGTATCGTCGCCATATTTTGTAAAGTTGCAATAAGCTATGGTGTCCAGAAGCTTTTTTCGATTATCTTGAATTATTATATCAGGATGCATAGTGCTCAAAAGCAGAACATTTTTGTTTTTTACCCTTGATATACAGTCGGCGTGGTAGTATTATACTTCAGAACTTTTGTGCACATATACATTACTACTATTCATCTTGAGGCGAATTATTCAATTCTTCGAGTAATTCCAAATCTGTCATTTATTTTCTCACCGAATGTTGCGACATTTTCAAAGCAAAAATCACCAAGAAAAAGCACACCCTTCACGAAAAGAACAAGATCCAAACCAAAGAATGTAATCAAGTGCAATGCCAAAATAAATTAAGTTACCACGAAAATTACCAACCATCTTAGTGGAAATTATGTCCAGATGTTGACAGGATGGGGTATCAGGTAATTTTAATTTTTTCCAGAATTTTTGAAGCGATTTTATTGCAGCGGTCAAATGACCGCACTCCGTCTTTCTAGGAAGACATATCCCCACACAAGTGACGAACAGTCCTATTGAATTGAGATTTTTTCCACATACAATCAAGAACAAATAAATAATTGTCACGAAGGATAATAACGAAATATTTTATAAAACCAGAGATATCGAGAATAAAAAATTCAAAAGCGGTCAAATGACCGCCTCCGTCGTTCTAGTGTTAAAGCATGCAGAATCGACTCAGAATAGGAAAAGGAGACGTTTAGGTCAATTTTATGCATTCTGGCGTTCGTAGATACAAGAAAACTGTTAAAATTCTTCAGAAACGTCACTTTTGAAGTGTTTTCTTGTACTTTTAATCCAATCAGATACCCTACGGGCTCGGAAAGTGCAACGAAACCATCAAATTTTAGCTAGAAACTGTATTTTTGTCGATTTTTATTGAATTTGAACTATATTTCAACGTTTTTTGATGGTTCTGAGCCACCAAACACACTTAAAGCATGCAGAATCGACTCAGAATAGGAAAAGGAGACGTTTAGGTCAATTTTATGCATTCTGGCGTTCGTAGATACAAGAAAACTGTTAAAATTCTTCAGAAACGTCACTTTTGAAGTGTTTTCTTGTACTTTTAAGCCAACCAGATACACTACGGGCTCGGAAAGTGCAACGAAACCATCAAATTTTAGCTAGAAACTGTATTTCTGTCGATTTTTATTGAATTTGAACTATATTTCAACGTTTTTTGATGGTTCTGAGCCACCAAACACACTTAAAGCATGCAGAATCGACTCAGAATAGGAAAAGGAGACGTTTAGGTCAATTTTATGCATTCTGGCGTTCGTAGATACAAGAAAACTGTTAAAATTCTTCAGAAACGTCACTTTTGAAGTGTTTTCTTGTACTTTTAAGCCAATCAGATACCCTACGGGCTCGGAAAGTGCAACGAAACCATCAAATTTTAGCTAGAAACTGTATTTTTGTCGATTTTTATTGAATTTGAACTATATTTCAACGTTTTTTGATGGTTCTGAGCCACCAAACACACTTAAAGCATGCAGAATCGACTCAGAATAGGAAAAAGAGACGTTTAGGTCAATTTTATGCATTCTGGCGTTCGTAGATACAAGAAAACTGTTAAAATTCTTCAGAAACGTCACTTTTAAAGTGTTTTCTTGTACTTTTAAGCCAATCAGATACCCAACGGGCTCGGAAAGTGCAACGAAACCATCAAATTTTAGCTAGAAACTGTATTTTTGTCGATTTTTATTGAATTTGAACTATATTTCAACGTTTTTTGATGGTTCTGAGCCACCAAACACACTTAAAGCATGCAGAATCGACTCAGAATAGGAAAAGGAGACGTTTAGGTCAATTTTATGCATTCTGGCGTTCGTAGATACAAGAAAACTGTTAAAATTCTTCAGAAACGTCACTTTTGAACTGTTTTCTTGTACTTTTAAGCCAATCAGATACCCTACGGGCTCGGAAAGTGCAACGAAACCATCAAATTTTAGCTAGAAACTGTATTTTTGTCGATTTTTATTGAATTTGAACTATATTTCAACGTTTTTTGATGGTTCTGAGCCACCAAACACACTTAAAGCATGCAGAATCGACTCAGAATAGGAAAAGGAGACGTTTAGGTCAATTTTATGCATTCTGGCGTTCGTAGATACAAGAAAACTGTTAAAATTCTTCAGAAACGTCACTTTTGATGTGTTTTCTTGTACTTTTAAGCCAATCAGATATCCTATGGGCTCGGAAAGTGTAACGAAACCATCAAATTTTAGCTAGAAACTGTATTTTTGTCGATTTTTATTGAATTTGAACTATATTTCAACGTTTTTTGATGGTTCTGAGCCACCAAACACACTTAAAGCATGCAGAATCGACTCAGAATAGGAAAAGGAGACGTTTAGGTCAATTTTATGCATTCTGGCGTTCGTAGATACAAGAAAACTGTTAAAATTCTTCAGAAACGTCACTTTTGAAGTGTTTTTTTGTACTTTTAAGCCAATCAGATACCCTACGGGCTCGGAAAGTGCAACGAAACCATCAAATTTTAGCTAGAAACTGTATTTTTGTCGATTTTTATTGAATTTGAACTATATTTCAACGTTTTTTGATGGTTCTGAGCCACCAAACACACTTAAAGCATGCAGAATCGACTCAGAATAGGAAAAGGAGACGTTTAGGTCAATTTTATGCATTCTGGCGTTAGTAGATACAAGAAAACTGTTAAAATTCTTCAGAAACGTCACTTTTGAAGTGTTTTCTTGTACTTTTAAGCCAATCAGATACCCTACGGGCTCGGAAAGTGCAACGAAACCATCAAATTTTAGCTAGACACTGTATTTTTGTCGATTTTTATTGAATTTGAACTATATTTCAACGTTTTTTGATGGTTCTGAGCCACCAAACACACTTAAAGCATGCAGAATCGACTCAGAATAGGAAAAGGAGACGTTTAGGTCAATTTTATGCATTCTGGCGTTCGTAGATACAAGAAAACTGTTAAAATTCTTCAGAAACGTCACTTTTGAAGTGTTTTCTTGTACTTTTAAGCCAATCAGATACCCTACGGGCTCGGAAAGTGCAACGAAACCATCAAATTTTAGCTAGAAACTGTATTTTTGTCGATTTTTATTGAATTTGAACTATATTTCAACGTTTTTTGATGGTTCTGAGCCACCAAACACACTTAAAGCATGCAGAATCGACTCAGAATAGGAAAAGGAGACGTTTAGGTCAATTTTATGCATTCTGGCGTTCGTAGATACAAGAAAACTGTTAAAATTCTTCAGAAACGTCACTTTTGAAGTGTTTTCTTGTACTTTTAAGCCAATCAGATACCCTACGGGCTCGGAAAGTGCAACGAAACCATCAAATTTTAGCTAGAAACTGTATTTTTGTCGATTTTTATTGAATTTGAACTATATTTCAACGTTTTTTGATGGTTCTGAGCCACCAAACACACTTAAAGCATGCAGAATCGACTCAGAATAGGAAAAGGAGACGTTTAGGTCAATTTTATGCATTCTGGCGTTCGTAGATACAAGAAAACTGTTAAAATTCTTCAGAAACGTCACCTTTGAAGTGTTTTCTTGTACTTTTAAGCCAATCAGATACCCTACGGGCTCGGAAAGTGCAACGAAACCATCAAATTTTAGCTAGAAACTGTATTTTTGTCGATTTTTATTGAATTTGAACTATATTTCAACGTTTTTTGATGGTTCTGAGCCACCAAACACACTTAAAGCATGCAGAATCGACTCAGAATAGGAAAAGGAGACGTTTAGGTCAATTTTATGCATTCTGGCGTTCGTAGATACAAGAAAACTGTTAAAATTCTTCAGAAACGTCACTTTTGAAGTGTTTTCTTGTACTTTTAAGCCAATCAGATACCCTACGGGCTCGGAAAGTGCAACGAAACCATCAAATTTTAGCTAGAAACTGTATTTTTGTCGATTTTAATTGAATTTGAACTATATTTCAACGTTTTTTGATGGTTCTGAGCCACCAAACACACTTAAAGCATGCAGAATCGACTCAGAATAGGAAAAGGAGACGTTTAGGTCAATTTTATGCATTCTGGCGTTCGTAGATACAAGAAAACTGTTAAAATTCTTCAGAAACGTCACTTTTGAAGTGTTTTCTTGTACTTTTAAGCCAATCAGATACCCTACGGGCTCGGAAAGTGCAACGAAACCATCAAATTTTAGCTAGAAACTGTATTTTTGTCGATTTTTATTGAATTTGAACTATATTTCAACGTTTTTTGATGGTTCTGAGCCACCAAACACACTTAAAGCATGCAGAATCGACTCAGAATAGGAAAAGGAGACGTTTAGGTCAATTTTATGCATTCTGGCGTTCGTAGATACAAGAAAACTGTTAAAATTCTTCAGAAACGTCACTTTTGAAGTGTTTTCTTGTACTTTTAAGCCAATCAGATACCCTACGGGCTCGGAAAGTGCAACGAAACCATCAAATTTTAGCTAGAAACTGTATTTTTGTCTATTTTTATTGAATTTGAACTATATTTCAACGTTTTTTGATGGTTCTGAGCCACCAAACACACTTAAAGCATGCAGAATCGACTCAGAATAGGAAAAGGAGACGTTTAGGTCAATTTTATGCATTCTGGCGTTCGTAGATACAAGAAAACTGTTAAAATTCTTCAGAAACGTCACTTTTGAAGTGTTTTCTTGTACTTTTAAGCCAATCAGATACCCTACGGGCTCGGAAAGTGCAACGAAACCATCAAATTTTAGCTAGAAACTGTATTTTTGTCGATTTTTATTGAATTTGAACTATATTTCAACGTTTTTTGATGGTTCTGAGCCACCAAACACACTTAAAGCATGCAGAATCGACTCAGAATAGGAAAAGGAGACGTTTAGGTCAATTTTATGCATTCTGGCATTCGTAGATACAAGAAAACTGTTAAAATTCTTCAGAAACGTCACTTTTGAAGTGTTTTCTTGTACTTTTAAGCCAATCAGATACCCTACGGGCTCGGAAAGTGCAACGAAACCATCAAATTTTAGCTATAAACTGTATTTTTGTCGATTTTTATTGAATTTGAACTATATTTCAACGTTTTTTGATGGTTCTGAGCCACCAAACACACTTAAAGCATGCAGAATCGACTCAGAATAGGAAAAGGAGACGTTTAGGTCAATTTTATGCATTCTGGCGTTCGTAGATACAAGAAAACTGTTAAAATTCTTCAGAAACGTCACTTTTGAAGTGTTTTCTTGTACTTTTAAGCCAATCAGATACCCTGCGGGCTCGGAAAGTGCAACGAAACCATCAAATTTTAGCTAGAAACTGTATTTTTGTCGATTTTTATTGAATTTGAACTATATTTCAACGTTTTTTGATGGTTCTGAGCCACCAAACACACTTAAAGCATGCAGAATCGACTCAGAATAGGAAAAGGAGACGTTTAGGTCAATTTTATGCATTCTGGCGTTCGTAGATACAAGAAAACTGTTAAAATTCTTCAGAAACGTCACTTTTGAAGTGTTTTCTTGTACTTTTAAGCCAATCAGATACCCTACGGGCTCGGAAAGTGCAACGAAACCATCAAATTTTAGCTAGAAACTGTATTTTTGTCGATTTTTATTGAATTTGAACTATATTTCAACGTTTTTTGATGGTTCTGAGCCACCAAACACACTTAAAGCATGCAGAATCGACTCAGAATAGGAAAAGGAGACGTTTAGGTCAATTTTATGCATTCTGGCGTTCGTCGATACAAGAAAACTGTTAAAATTCTTCAGAAACGTCACTTTTGAAGTGTTTTCTTGTACTTTTAAGCCAATCAGATACCCTACGGGCTCGGAAAGTGCAACGAAACCATCAAATTTTAGCTAGAAACTGTATTTTTGTCGATTTTTATAGAATTTGAACTATATTTCAACGTTTTTTGATGGTTCTGAGCCACCAAACACACTTAAAGCATGCAGAATCGACTCAGAATAGGAAAAGGAGACGTTTAGGTCAATTTTATGCATTCTGGCGTTTGTAGATACAAGAAAACTGTTAAAATTCTTCAGAAACGTCACTTTTGAAGTGTTTTCTTGTACTTTTAAGCCAATCAGATACCCTACGGGCTCGGAAAGTGCAACGAAACCATCAAATTTTAGCTAGAAACTGTATTTTTGTCGATTTTTATTGAATTTGAACTATATTTCAACGTTTTTTGATGGTTCAGAGCCACCAAACACACTTAAAGCATGCAGAATCGACTCAGAATAGGAAAAGGAGACGTTTAGGTCAATTTTATGCATTCTGGCGTTCGTAGATACAAGAAAACTTTTAAATTCTTCAGAAACGTCACTTTTGAAGTGTTTTCTTGTACTTTTAAGCCAATCAGATACCCTACGGGCTCGGAAAGTGCAACGAAACCATCAAATTTTAGCTAGAAACTGTATTTTTGTCGATTTTTATTGAATTTGAACTATATTTCAACGTTTTTTGATGGTTCTGAGCCACCAAACACACTTAAAGCATGCAGAATCGACTCAGAATAGGAAAAGGAGACGTTTAGGTCAATTTTATGCATTCTGGCGTTCGTAGATACAAGAAAACTGTTAAAATTCTTCAGAAACGTCACTTTTGAAGTGTTTTCTTGTACTTTTAAGCCAATCAGATACCCTACGGGCTCGGAAAGTGCAACGAAACCATCAAATTTTAGCTAGAAACTGTAATTTTGTGGATTTTTATTGAATTTGAACTATATTTCAACGTTTTTTGATGGTTCTGAGCCACCAAACACACTTAAAGCATGCAGAATCGACTCAGAATAGGAAAATGAGACGTTTAGGTCAATTTTATGCATTCTGGCGTTCGTAGATACAAGAAAACTGTTAAAATTCTTCAGAAACTTCACTTTTGAAGTGTTTTCTTGTACTTTTAAGCCAATCAGATACCCTACGGGCTCGGAAAATGCAACGAAACCATCAAATTTTAGCTAGAAACTGTATTTTTGTCGATTTTTATTGAATTTGAACTATATTTCAACGTTTTTTGATGGTTCTGAGCCACCAAACACACTTAAAGCATGCAGAATCGACTCAGAATAGGAAAAGGATACGTTTAGGTCAATTTTATGCATTCTGGCGTTCGTAGATACAAGAAAACTGTTAAAATTCTTCAGCAACGTCACTTTTGAAATGTTTTCTTGTACTTTTAAGCCAATCAGATACCCTACGGGCTCGGAAAGTGCAACGAAACCATCAAATTTTAGCTAGAAACTGTATTTTTGTCGATTTTTATTGAATTTGAACTATATTTCAACGTTTTTTGATGGTTCTGAGCCACCAAACACACTTAAAGCATGCAGAATCGACTCAGAATAGGAAAAGGAGACGTTTAGGTCAATTTTATGCATTCTGGCGTTCGTAGATACAAGAAAACTGTTAAAATTCTTCAGAATCGTCACTTTTGAAGTGTTTTCTTGTAATTTTAAGCCAATCAGATACCCTACGGGCTCGGAAAGTGCAACGAAACCATCAAATTTTAGCTAGAAACTGTCTTTCTGTCGATTTTTATTGAATTTGAACTATATTTCAAAGTTTTTTGATGGTTCTGAGCCACCAACACACTTAAAGCATGCAGAATCGACTCAGAATAGGAAAAGGAGACGTTTAGGTCTATTTTATGCATTCTGGCGTTCGTAGATACAAGAAAACTGTTAAAATTCTTCAGAAACGTCACTTTTGAAGTGTTTTCTTGTACTTTTAAGCCAATCAGATACCCTACGGGCTCGGAAAGTGCAACGAAACCATCAAATTTTAGCTAGAAACTGTATTTTTGTCGATTTTTATTGAATTTGAAATATATTTCAACGTTTTTTGATGGTTCTGAGCCACCAAACACACTTAAAGCATGCAGAATCGACTCAGAATAGGAAAAGGAGACGTTTAGGTCAATTTTATGCATTCTGGCGTTCGTAGATACAAGAAAACTGTTAAAATTCTTCAGAAACGTCACTTTTGAAGTGTTTTCTTGTACTTTTAAGCCAACCAGATACACTACGGGCTCGGAAAGTGCAACGAAACCATCAAATTTTAGCTAGAAACTGTATTTCTGTCGATTTTTATTGAATTTGAACTATATTTCAACGTTTTTTGATGGTTCTGAGCCACCAAACACACTTAAAGCATGCAGAATCGACTCAGAATAGGAAAAGGAGACGTTTAGGTCAATTTTATGCATTCTGGCGTTCGTAGATACAAGAAAACTGTTAAAATTCTTCAGAAACGTCACTTTTGAAGTGTTTTCTTGTACTTTTAAGCCAATCAGATATCCTATGGGCTCGGAAAGTGTAACGAAACCATCAAATTTTAGCTAGAAACTGTATTTTTGTCGATTTTTATTGAATTTGAACTATATTTCAACGTTTTTTGATGGTTCTGAGCCACCAAACACACTTAAAGCATGCAGAATCGACTCAGAATAGGAAAAGGAGACGTTTAGGTCAATTTTATGCATTCTGGCGTTCGTAGATACAAGAAAACTGTTAAAATTCTTCAGAAACGTCACTTTTGAAGTGTTTTCTTGTACTTTTAAGCCAATCAGATACCCTACGGGCTCGGAAAGTGCAACGAAACCATCAAATTTTAGCTAGAAACTGTATTTTTGTCGATTTTTATTGAATTTGAACTATATTTCAACGTTTTTTGATGGTTCTGAGCCACCAAACACACTTAAAGCATGCAGAATCGATCCAGAATAGGAAAAGGAGACGTTTAGGTCAATTTTATGCATTCTGGCGTTCGTAGATACAAGAAAACTGTTAAAATTCTTCAGAAACGTCACTTTTGAAGTGTTTTCTTGTACTTTTAAGCCAATCAGATACCCTACGGGCTCGGAAAGTGCAACGAAACCATCAAATTTTAGCTAGAAACTGTATTTTTGTCGATTTTTATTGAATTTGAACTAAATTTCAACGTTTTTTGATGGTTCTGAGCCACCAAACACACTTAAAGCATGCAGAATCGACTCAGAATAGGAAAAGGAGACGTTTAGGTCAATTTTATGCATTCTGGCGTTCATAGATACAAGAAAACTGTTAAAATTCTTCAGAAACGTCACTTTTGAAATGTTTTCTTGTACTTTTAAGCCAATCAGATACCCAACGGGCTCGGAAAGTGCAACGAAACCATCAAATTTTAGTTAGAAACTGTATTTTTGCCGATTTTTATTGAATTTGAACTATATTTCAACGTTTTTTGATGGTTCTGAGCCACCAAACACACTTAAAGCATGCAGAATCGACTCAGAATAGGAAAAGGAGACGTTTAGGTCAATTTTATGCATTCTGGCGTTCGTAGATACAAGAAAACTGTTAAAATTCTTCAGAAACGTCACTTTTGAAGTGTTTTCTTGTACTTTTAAGCCAATCAGATACCCTACGGGCTCGGAAAGTGCAACGAAACCATCAAATTTTAGCTAGAAACTGTATTTTTGTCGATTTTTATTGAATTTGAACTATATTTCATCGTTTTTTGAAGGTTCTGAGCCACCAAACACACTTAAAGCATGCAGAATCGACTCAGAATAGGAAAAGGAGACGTTTAGGTCAATTTTATGCATTCTGGCGTTCGTAGATACAAGAAAACTGTTAAAATTCTTCAGAAACGTCACTTTTGAAGTGTTTTCTTGTACTTTTAAGCCAATCAGATACCCTACGGGCTCGGAAAGTGCAACGAAACCATCAAATTTTAGCTAGACACTGTATTTTTGTCGATTTTTATTGAATTTGAACTATATTTCAACGTTTTTTGATGGTTCTGAGCCACCAAACACACTTAAAGCATGCAGAATCGACTCAGAATAGGAAAAGGAGACGTTTAGGTCAATTTTATGCATTCTGGCGTTCGTAGATACAAGAAAACTGTTAAAATTCTTCAGAAACGTCACTTTTGAAGTGTTTTCTTGTACTTTTAAGCCAATCAGATACCCTACGGGCTCGGAAAGTGCAACGAAACCATCAAATTTTAGCTAGAAACTGTATTTTTGTCGATTTTTATTGAATTTGAACTATATTTCAACGTTTTTTGATGGTTCTGAGCCACCAAACACACTTAAAGCATGCAGAATCGACTCAGAATAGGAAAAGGAGACGTTTAGGTCAATTTTATGCATTCTGGCGTTCGTAGATACAAGAAAACTGTTAAAATTCTTCAGAAACGTCACTTTTGAAGTGTTTTCTTGTACTTTTAAGCCAATCAGTTACCCTACGGGCTCGGAAAGTGCAACGAAACCATCAAATTTTAGCTAGAAACTGTATTTTTGTCGATTTTTATTGAATTTGAACTATATTTCAACGTTTTTTGATGGTTCTGAGCCACCAAACACACTTAAAGCATGCAGAATCGACTCAGAATAGGAAAAGGAGACGTTTAGGTCAATTTTATGCATTCTGGCGTTCGTAGATACAAGAAAACTGTTAAAATTCTTCAGAAACGTCACCTTTGAAGTGTTTTCTTGTACTTTTAAGCCAATCAGATACCCTACGGGCTCGGAAAGTGCAACGAAACCATCAAATTTTAGCTAGAAACTGTATTTTTGTCGATTTTTATTGAATTTGAACTATATTTCAACGTTTTTTGATGGTTCTGAGCCACCAAACACACTTAAAGCATGCAGAATCGACTCAGAATAGGAAAAGGAGACGTTTAGGTCAATTTTATGCATTCTGGCGTTCGTAGATACAAGAAAACTGTTAAAATTCTTCAGAAACGTCACTTTTGAAGTGTTTTCTTGTACTTTTAAGCCAATCAGATACCCTACGGGCTCGGAAAGTGCAACGAAACCATCAAATTTTAGCTAGAAACTGTATTTTTGTCGATTTTTATTGAATTTGAACTATATTTCAACGTTTTTTGATGGTTCTGAGCCACCAAACACACTTAAAGCATGCAGAATCGACTCAGAATAGGAAAAGGAGACGTTTAGGTCAATTTTATGCATTCTGGCGTTCGTATATACAAGAAAACTGTTAAAATTCTTCAGAAACGTCACTTTTGAAGTGTTTTCTTGTACTTTTAAGCCAATCAGATACCCTACGGGCTCGGAAAGTGCAACGAAACCATCAAATTTTAGCTAGAAACTGTATTTTTGTCGATTTTTATTGAATTTGAACTATATTTCAACGTTTTTTGATGGTTCTGAGCCACCAAACACACTTAAAGCATGCAGAATCGACTCAGAATAGGAAAAGGAGACGTTTAGGTCAATTTTATGCATTCTGGCGTTCGTAGATACAAGAAAACTGTTAAAATTCTTCAGAAACGTCACTTTTGAAGTGTTTTCTTGTACTTTTAAGCCAATCAGATACCCTACGGGCTCGGAAAGTGCAACGAAACCATCAAATTTTAGCTATAAACTGTATTTTTGTCGATTTTTATTGAATTTGAACTATATTTCAACGTTTTTTGATGGTTCTGAGCCACCAAACACACTTAAAGCATGCAGAATCGACTCAGAATAGGAAAAGGAGACGTTTAGGTCAATTTTATGCATTCTGGCGTTCGTAGATACAAGAAAACTGTTAAAATTCTTCAGAAACGTCACTTTTGAAGTGTTTTCTTGTACTTTTAAGCCAATCAGATACCCTGCGGGCTCGGAAAGTGCAACGAAACCATCAAATTTTAGCTAGAAACTGTATTTTTGTCGATTTTTATTGAATTTGAACTATATTTCAACGTTTTTTGATGGTTCTGAGCCACCAAACACACTTAAAGCATGCAGAATCGACTCAGAATAGGAAAAGGAGACGTTTAGGTCAATTTTATGCATTCTGGCGTTCGTAGATACAAGAAAACTGTTAAAATTCTTCAGAAACGTCACTTTTGAAGTGTTTTCTTGTACTTTTAAGCCAATCAGATACCCTACGGGCTCGGAAAGTGCAACGAAACCATCAAATTTTAGCTAGAAACTGTATTTTTGTCGATTTTTATTGAATTTGAACTATATTTCAACGTTTTTTGATGGTTCTGAGCCACCAAACACACTTAAAGCATGCAGAATCGACTCAGAATAGGAAAAGGAGACGTTTAGGTCAATTTTATGCATTCTGGCGTTCGTAGATACAAGAAAACTGTTAAAATTCTTCAGAAACGTCACTTTTGAAGTGTTTTCTTGTAATTTTAAGCCAATCAGATACCCTACGGGCTCGGAAAGTGCAACGAAACCATCAAATTTTAGCTAGAAACTGTATTTTTGTCGATTTTTATTGAATTTGAACTATATTTCAACGTTTTTTGATGGTTCTGAGCCACCAAACACACTTAAAGCATGCAGAATCGACTCAGAATAGGAAAAGGAGACGTTTAGGTCAATTTTATGCATTCTGGCGTTCGTAGATACAAGAAAACTGTTAAAATTCTTCAGAAACGTCACTTTTGAAGTGTTTTCTTGTACTTTTAAGCCAATCAGATACCCTACGGGCTCGGAAAGTGCAACGAAACCATCAAATTTTAGCTAGAAACTGTATTTTTGTCGATTTTTATTGAATTTGAACTATATTTCAACGTTTTTTGATGGTTCTGAGCCACCAAACACACTTAAAGCATGCAGAATCGACTCAGAATAGGAAAAGGAGACGTTTAGGTCAATTTTATGCATTCTGGCGTTCGTAGATACAAGAAAACTGTTAAAATTCTTCAGAAACGTCACTTTTGAAGTGTTTTCTTGTACTTTTAAGCCAATCAGATACCCTACGGGCTCGGAAAGTGCAACGAAACCATCAAATTTTAGCAAGAAACTGTATTTTTGTCGATTTTTATTGAATTTGAACTATATTTCAACGTTTTTTGATGGTTCTGAGCCACCAAACACACTTAAAGCATGCAGAATCGACTCAGAATAGGAAAATGAGACGTTTAGGTCAATTTTATGCATTCTGGCGTTCGTAGATACAAGAAAACTGTTAAAATTCTTCAGAAACGTCACTTTTGAAGTGTTTTCTTGTACTTTTAAGCCAATCAGATACCCTACGGGCTCGGAAAATGCAACGAAACCATCAAATTTTAGCTAGAAACTGTATTTTTGTCGATTTTTATTGAATTTGAACTATATTTCAACGTTTTTTGATGGTTCTGAGCCACCAAACACACTTAAAGCATGCAGAATCGACTCAGAATAGGAAAAGGATACGTTTAGGTCAATTTTATGCATTCTGGCGTTCGTAGATACAAGAAAACTGTTAAAATTCTTCAGCAACGTCACTTTTGAAATGTTTTCTTGTACTTTTAAGCCAATCAGATACCCTACGGGCTCGGAAAGTGCAACGAAACCATCAAATTTTAGCTAGAAACTGTATTTTTGTCGATTTTTATTGAATTTGAACTATATTTCAACGTTTTTTGATGGTTCTGAGCCACCAAACACACTTAAAGCATGCAGAATCGACTCAGAATAGGAAAAGGAGACGTTTAGGTCAATTTTATGCATTCTGGCGTTCGTAGATACAAGAAAACTGTTAAAATTCTTCAGAAACGTCACTTTTGAAGTGTTTTCTTGTACTTTTAAGCCAATCAGATACCCTACGGGCTCGGAAAGTGCAACGAAACCATCAAATTTTAGCTAGAAACTGTATTTTTGTCGATTTTTATTGAATTTGAACTATATTTCAACGTTTTTTGATAGTTCTGAGCCACCAAACACACTTAAAGCATGCAGAATCGACTCAGAATAGGAAAAGGAGACGTTTAGGTCAATTTTATGCATTCTGGCGTTCGTAGATACAAGAAAACTGTTAAAATTCTTCAGAAACGTCACTTTTGAAGTGTTTTCTTGTACTTTTAAGCCAATCAGATACCCAACGGGCTCGGAAAGTGCAACGAAACCATCAAATTTTAGCTAGAAACTGTATTTTTGTCGATTTTTATTGAATTTGAACTATATTTCAACGTTTTTTGAAGGTTCTGAGCCACCAAACACACTTAAAGCATGCAGAATCGACTCAGAATAGGAAAAGGAGACGTTTAGGTCAATTTTATGCATTCTGGCGTTCGTAGATACAAGAAAACTGTTAAAATTCTTCAGAAACGTCACTTTTGAAGTGTTTTCTTGTACTTTTAAGCCAATCAGATACCCTACGGGCTCGGAAAGTGCAACGAAACCATCAAATTTTAGCTAGAAACTGTATTTTTGTCGATTTTTATTGAATTTGAACTATATATTATTATCAACACCTTACAAAGGAATTCAAATATAAATTACAGCTAATGCAAAACACATGTCTTCGATTTAGCTATTTATTACCATTCAGAGAACATATCACACCTAACTATTTCAAACTAGCCATTTTAAAAATTGAAGAAAGATTTAATTTGATATACATAAGGGCCGTATATAGCATAATCAAAAAGGGAGAACCAGTGTATTTAATAAAATGTCTAAGAAGGAGAGAAGATATACACCAGCGCAATCTTAGAAATAAAGAGCCCTATGATATTCCTAAACACGCTACAGAAAAATTTAAAGCTTCATTTTCATATATTTGTACAAAAATTTTAAATGAATACGGTGACAAAATTGTAAGTAGTAATAGTTTTATTTCTTTAAAAACTCAAATTGTTGCATATTTTCTATCGAAATATTTAAGTTAAAATAAAATAACATATTTGTTTTAAGTTTATTTAGGCTTTAGAGGGGATGCTGAAAAACGCACAAAGTGCGATGCATCATCCTTTTAGAATACAATCCTGTATTGTTTCTAATAAATATTATTATTATTATTATTATATTTCAACGTTTTTTGATGGTTCTGAGCCACCAAACACACTTAAAGCATGCAGAATCGACTCAGAATAGGAAAAGGAGACGTTTAGGTCAATTTTATGCATTCTGGCGTTCGTAGATACAAGAAAACTGTTAAAATTCTTCAGAAACGTCACTTTTGAAGTGTTTTCTTGTAATTTTAAGCCAATCAGATACCCTACGGGCTCGGAAAGTGCAACGAAACCATCAAATTTTAGCTAGAAACTGTATTTTTGTCGATTTTTATTGAATTTGAACTATATTTCAACGTTTTTTGATAGTTCTGAGCCACCAAACACACTTAAAGCATGCAGAATCGACTCAGAATAGGAAAAGGAGACGTTTAGGTCAATTTTATGCATTCTGGCGTTCGTAGATACAAGAAAACTGTTAAAATTCTTCAGAAACGTCACTTTTGAAGTGTTTTCTTGTACTTTTAAGCCAATCAGATACCCTACGGGCTCGGAAAGTGCAACGAAACCATCAAATTTTAGCTAGAAACTGTATTTTTGTCGATTTTTATTGAATTTGAACTATATTTCAACGTTTTTTGATGGTTCTGAGCCACCAAACACACTTAAAGCATGCAGAATCGACTCAGAATAGGAAAAGGAGACGTTTAGGTCAATTTTATGCATTCTGGCGTTCGTAGATACAAGAAAACTGTTAAAATTCTTCAGAAACGTCACTTTTGAAGTGTTTTCTTGTACTTTTAAGCCAATCAGATACCCTACGGGCTCGGAAAGTGCAACGAAACCATCAAATTTTAGCTAGAAACTGTATTTTTGTCGATTTTTATTGAATTTGAACTATATTTCAACGTTTTTTGATGGTTCTGAGCCACCAAACACACTTAAAGCATGCAGAATCGACTCAGAATAGGAAAATGAGACGTTTAGGTCAATTTTATGCATTCTGGCGTTCGTAGATACAAGAAAACTGTTAAAATTCTTCAGAAACGTCACTTTTGAAGTGTTTTCTTGTACTTTTAAGCCAATCAGATACCCAACGGGCTCGGAAAGTGCAACGAAACCATCAAATTTTAGCTAGAAACTGTATTTTTGTCGATTTTTATTGAATTTGAACTATATTTCAACGTTTTTTGATAGTTCTGAGCCACCAAACACACTTAAAGCATGCAGAATCGACTCAGAATAGGAAAAGGAGACGTTTAGGTCAATTTTATGCATTCTGGCGTTCGTAGATACAAGAAAACTGTTAAAATTCTTCAGAAACGTCACTTTTGAAGTGTTTTCTTGTACTTTTAAGCCAATCAGATACCCTACGGGCTCGGAAAGTGCAACGAAACCGTCAAATTTTAGCTAGAAACTGTATTTTTGTCGATTTTTATTGAATTTGAACTATATTTCAACGTTTTTTGATGGTTCTGAGCCACCAAACACACTTAAAGCATGCAGAATCGACTCAGAATAGGAAAAGGAGACGTTTAGGTCAATTTTATGCATTCTGGCGTTCGTAGATACAAGAAAACTGTTAAAATTCTTCAGAAACGTCACTTTTGAAGTGTTTTCTTGTACTTTTAAGCCAATCAGATACCCTACGGGCTCGGAAAGTGCAACGAAACCATCAAATTTTAGCTAGAAACTGTATTTTTGTCGATTTTTATTGAATTTGAACTATATTTCAACGTTTTTTGATGGTTCTGAGCCACCAAACACACTTAAAGCATGCAGAATCGACTCAGAATAGGAAAATGAGACGTTTAGGTCAATTTTATGCATTCTGGCGTTCGTAGATACAAGAAAACTGTTAAAATTCTTCAGAAACGTCACTTTTGAAGTGTTTTCTTGTACTTTTAAGCCAATCAGATACCCTACGGGCTCGGAAAATGCAACGAAACCATCAAATTTTAGCTAGAAACTGTATTTTTGTCGATTTTTATTGAATTTGAACTATATTTCAACGTTTTTTGATGGTTCTGAGCCACCAAACACACTTAAAGCATGCAGAATCGACTCAGAATAGGAAAAGGATACGTTTAGGTCAATTTTATGCATTCTGGCGTTCGTAGATACAAGAAAACTGTTAAAATTCTTCAGCAACGTCACTTTTGAAATGTTTTCTTGTACTTTTAAGCCAATCAGATACCCTACGGGCTCGGAAAGTGCAACGAAACCATCAAATTTTAGCTAGAAACTGTATTTTTGTCGATTTTTATTGAATTTGAACTATATTTCAACGTTTTTTGATGGTTCTGAGCCACCAAACACACTTAAAGCATGCAGAATCGACTCAGAATAGGAAAAGGAGACGTTTAGGTCAATTTTATGCATTCTGGCGTTCGTAGATACAAGAAAACTGTTAAAATTCTTCAGAAACGTCACTTTTGAAGTGTTTTCTTGTACTTTTAAGCCAATCAGATACCCAACGGGCTCGGAAAGTGCAACGAAACCATCAAATTTTAGCTAGAAACTGTATTTTTGTCGATTTTTATTGAATTTGAACTATATTTCAACGTTTTTTGATGGTTCTGAGCCACCAAACACACTTAAAGCATGCAGAATCGACTCAGAATAGGAAAAGGAGACGTTTAGGTCAATTTTATGCATTCTGGCGTTCGTAGATACAAGAAAACTGTTAAAATTCTTCAGAAACGTCACTTTTGAAGTGTTTTCTTGTACTTTTAAGCCAATCAGATACCCTACGGGCTCGGAAAGTGCAACGAAACCATCAAATTTTAGCTAGAAACTGTATTTTTGTCGATTTTTATTGAATTTGAACTATATTTCAACGTTTTTTGAAGGTTCTGAGCCACCAAACACACTTAAAGCATGCAGAATCGACTCAGAATAGGAAAAGGAGACGTTTAGGTCAATTTTATGCATTCTGGCGTTCGTAGATACAAGAAAACTGTTAAAATTCTTCAGAAACGTCACTTTTGAAGTGTTTTCTTGTACTTTTAAGCCAATCAGATACCCTACGGGCTCGGAAAGTGCAACGAAACCATCAAATTTTAGCTAGAAACTGTATTTTTGTCGATTTTTATTGAATTTGAACTATATTTCAACGTTTTTTGATGGTTCTGAGCCACCAAACACACTTAAAGCATGCAGAATCGACTCAGAATAGGAAAAGGAGACGTTTAGGTAAATTTTATGCATTCTGGCGTTCGTAGATACAAGAAAACTGTTAAAATTCTTCAGAAACGTCACTTTTGAAGTGTTTTCTTGTACTTTTAAGCCAATCAGATACCCTACGGGCTCGGAAAGTGCAACGAAACCATCAAATTTTAGCTAGAAACTGTATTTTTGTCGATTTTTATTGAATTTGAACTATATTTCAACGTTTTTTGATGGTTCTGAGCCACCAAACACACTTAAAGCATGCAGAATCGACTCAGAATAGGAAAAGGAGACGTTTAGATCAATTTTATGCATTCTGGCGTTCGTAGATACAAGAAAACTGTTAAAATTCTTCAGAAACGTCACTTTTGAAGTGTTTTCTTGTACTTTTAAGCCAATCAGATACCCTACGGGCTCGGAAAGTGCAACGAAACCATCAAATTTTAGCTAGAAACTGTATTTTTGTCGATTTTTATTGAATTTGAACTATATTTCAACGTTTTTTGATGGTTCTGAGCCACCAAACACACTTAAAGCATGCAGAATCGACTCAGAATAGGAAAAGGAGACGTTTAGGTCAATTTTATGCATTCTGGCGTTCGTAGATACAAGAAAACTGTTAAAATTCTTCAGAAACGTCACTTTTGAAGTGTTTTCTTGTACTTTTAAGCCAATCAGATACCCAACGGGCTCGGAAAGTGCAACGAAACCATCAAATTTTAGCTAGAAACTGTATTTTTGTCGATTTTTATTGAATTTGAACTATATTTCAACGTTTTTTGATGGTTCTGAGCCACCAAACACACTTAAAGCATGCAGAATCGACTCAGAATAGGAAAAGGAGACGTTTAGGTCAATTTTATGCATTCTGGCGTTCGTAGATACAAGAAAACTGTTAAAATTCTTCAGAAACGTCACTTTTGAAGTGTTTTCTTGTACTTTTAAGCCAATCAAATACCCTGCGGGCTCGGAAAGTGCAACGAAACCATCAAATTTTAGCTAGAAACTGTATTTTTGTCGATTTTTATTGAATTTGAACTATATTTCAACGTTTTTTGATGGTTCTGAGCCACCAAACACACTTAAAGCATGCAGAATCGACTCAGAATAGGAAAAGGAGACGTTTAGGTCAATTTTATGCATTCTGGCGTTCGTAGATACAAGAAAACTGTTAAAATTCTTCAGAAACGTCACTTTTGAAGTGTTTTCTTGTACTTTTAAGCCAATCAGATACCCTACGGGCTCGGAAAGTGCAACGAAACCATCAAATTTTAGCTAGAAACTGTATTTTTGTCGATTTTTATTGAATTTGAACTATATTTCAACGTTTTTTGATGGTTCTGAGCCACCAAACACACTTAAAGCATGCAGAATCAACTCAGAATAGGAAAAGGAGACGTTTAGGTCAATTTTATGCATTCTGGCATTCGTAGATACAAGAAAACTGTTAAAATTCTTCAGAAACGTCACTTTTGAAGTGTTTTCTTGTACTTTTAAGCCAATCAGATACCCAACGGGCTCGGAAAGTGCAACGAAACCATCAAATTTTAGCTAGAAACTGTATTTTTGTCGATTTTTATTGAATTTGAACTATATTTCAACGTTTTTTGATGGTTCTGAGCCACCAAACACACTTAAAGCATGCAGAATCGACTCAGAATAGGAAAAGGAGACGTTTAGGTCAATTTTATGCATTCTGGCGTTCGTAGATACAAGAAAACTGTTAAAATTCTTCAGAAACGTCACTTCTGAAGTGTTTTCTTGTACTTTTAAGCCAATCAGATACCCTACGGGCTCGGAAAGTGCAAACTGTATTTTTGTCGATTTTTATTGAATTTGAACTATATTTCAACGTTTTTCGATGGTTCTGAGCCACCAAACACACTTAAAGCATGCAGAATCGACTCAGAATAGGAAAAGGAGACGTTTAGGTCAATTTTATGCATTCTGGCGTTCGTAGATACAAGAAAACTGTTAAAATTCTTCAGAAACGTCACTTTTGAAGTGTTTTCTTGTACTTTTAAGCCAATCAGATACCCTACGGGCTCGGAAAGTGCAACGAAACCATCAAATTTTAGCTAGAAACTGTATTTTTGTCGATTTTTATTGAATTTGAACTATATTTCAACGTTTTTTGAAGGTTCTGAGCCACCAAACACACTTAAAGCATGCAGAATCGACTCAGAATAGGAAAAGGAGACGTTTAGGTCAATTTTATGCATTCTGGCGTTCGTAGATACAAGAAAACTGTTAAAATTCTTCAGAAACGTCACTTTTGAAGTGTTTTCTTGTACTTTTAAGCCAATCAGATACCCTACGGGCTCGGAAAGTGCAACGAAACCATCAAATTTTAGCTAGAAACTGTATTTTTGTCGATTTTTATTGAATTTGAACTATATTTCAACGTTTTTTGATGGTTCTGAGCCACCAAACACACTTAAAGCATGCAGAATCGACTCAGAATAGGAAAAGGAGACGTTTAGGTCAATTTTATGCATTCTGGCGTTCGTAGATACAAGAAAACTGTTAAAATTCTTCAGAAACGTCACTTTTGAAGTGTTTTCTTGTACTTTTAAGCCAATCAGATACCCTACGGGCTCGGAAAGTGCAACGAAACCATCAAATTTTAGCTAGAAACTGTATTTTTGTCGATTTTTATTGAATTTGAACTATATTTCAACGTTTTTTGATGGTTCTGAGCCACCAAACACACTTAAAGCATGCAGAATCGACTCAGAATAGGAAAAGGAGACGTTTAGGTCAATTTTATGCATTCTGGCATTCGTAGATACAAGAAAACTGTTAAAATTCTTCAGAAACGTCACTTTTGAAGTGTTTTCTTGTACTTTTAAGCCAATCAGATACCCTACGGGCTCGGAAAGTGCAACGAAACCATCAAATTTTAGCTAGAAACTGTATTTTTGTCGATTTTTATTGAATTTGAACTATATTTCAACGTTTTTTGATGGTTCTGAGCCACCAAACACACTTAAAGCATGCAGAATCGACTCAGAATAGGAAAAGGAGACGTTTAGGTCAATTTTATGCATTCTGGCGTTCGTAGATACAAGAAAACTGTTAAAATTCTTCAGAAACGTCACTTCTGAAGTGTTTTCTTGTACTTTTAAGCCAATCAGATACCCTACGGGCTCGGAAAGTGCAAACTGTATTTTTGTCGATTTTTATTGAATTTGAACTATATTTCAACGTTTTTCGATGGTTCTGAGCCACCAAACACACTTAAAGCATGCAGAATCGACTCAGAATAGGAAAAGGAGACGTTTAGGTCAATTTTATGCATTCTGGCGTTCGTAGATACAAGAAAACTGTTAAAATTCTTCAGAAACGTCACTTTTGAAGTGTTTTCTTGTACTTTTAAGCCAATCAGATACCCTACGGGCTCGGAAAGTGCAACGAAACCATCAAATTTTAGCTAGAAACTGTATTTTTGTCGATTTTTATTGAATTTGAACTATATTTCAACGTTTTTTGAAGGTTCTGAGCCACCAAACACACTTAAAGCATGCAGAATCGACTCAGAATAGGAAAAGGAGACGTTTAGGTCAATTTTATGCATTCTGGCGTTCGTAGATACAAGAAAACTGTTAAAATTCTTCAGAAACGTCACTTTTGAAGTGTTTTCTTGTACTTTTAAGCCAATCAGATACCCTACGGGCTCGGAAAGTGCAACGAAACCATCAAATTTTAGCTAGAAACTGTATTTTTGTCGATTTTTATTGAATTTGAACTATATTCAACGTTTTTCGATGGTTCTGAGCCACCAAACACACTTAAAGCATGCAGAATCGACTCAGAATAGGAAAAGGAGACGTTTAGGTCAATTTTATGCATTCTGGCGTTCGTAGATACAAGAAAACTGTTAAAATTCTTCAGAAACGTCACTTTTGAAGTGTTTTCTTGTACTTTTAAGCCAATCAGATACCCTACGGGCTCGGAAAGTGCAACGAAACCATCAAATTTTAGCTAGAAACTGTATTTTTGTCGATTTTTATTGAATTTGAACTATATTTCAACGTTTTTTGAAGGTTCTGAGCCACCAAACACACTTAAAGCATGCAGAATCGACTCAGAATAGGAAAAGGAGACGTTTAGGTCAATTTTATGCATTCTGGCGTTCGTAGATACAAGAAAACTGTTAAAATTCTTCAGAAACGTCACTTTTGAAGTGTTTTCTTGTACTTTTAAGCCAATCAGATACCCTACGGGCTCGGAAAGTGCAACGAAACCATCAAATTTTAGCTAGAATCTGTATTTTTGTCGATTTTTATTGAATTTGAACTATATTTCAACGTTTTTTGATGGTTCTGAGCCACCAAACACACTTAAAGCATGCAGAATCGACTCAGAATAGGAAAAGGAGACGTTTAGGTAAATTTTATGCATTCTGGCGTTCGTAGATACAAGAAAACTGTTAAAATTCTTCAGAAACGTCACTTTTGAAGTGTTTTCTTGTACTTTTAAGCCAATCAGATACCCCTACGGGCTCGGAAAGTGCAACGAAACCATCAAATTTTAGCTAGAAACTGTATTTTTGTCGATTTTTATTGAATTTGAACTATATTTCAACGTTTTTTGATGGTTCTGAGCCACCAAACACACTTAAAGCATGCAGAATCGACTCAGAATAGGAAAAGGAGACGTTTAGATCAATTTTATGCATTCTGGCGTTCGTAGATACAAGAAAACTGTTAAAATTCTTCAGAAACGTCACTTTTGAAGTGTTTTCTTGTACTTTTAAGCCAATCAGATACCCTACGGGCTCGGAAAGTGCAACGAAACCATCAAATTTTAGCTAGAAACTGTATTTTTGTCGATTTTCATTGAATTTGAACTATATTTCAACGTTTTTTGATGGTTCTGAGCCACCAAACACACTTAAAGCATGCAGAATCGACTCAGAATAGGAAAAGGAGACGTTTAGGTCAATTTTATGCATTCTGGCGTTCGTAGATACAAGAAAACTGTTAAAATTCTTCAGAAACGTCACTTTTGAAGTGTTTTCTTGTACTTTTAAGCCAATCAGATACCCTACGGGCTCGGAAAGTGCAACGAAACCATCAAATTTTAGCTAGAAACTGTATTTTTGTCGATTTTTATTGAATTTGAACTATATTTCAACGTTTTTTGATGGTTCTGAGCCACCAAACACACTTAAAGCATGCAGAATCGACTCAGAATAGGAAAAGGAGACGTTTAGGTCAATTTTATGCATTCTGGCGTTCGTAGATACAAGAAAACTGTTAAAATTCTTCAGAAACGTCACTTTTGAAGTGTTTTCTTGTACTTTTAAGCCAATCAAATACCCTACGGGCTCGGAAAGTGCAACGAAACCATCAAATTTTAGCTAGAAACTGTATTTTTGTCGATTTTTATTGAATTTGAACTATATTTCAAAGTTTTTTGATGGTTCTGAGCCACCAAACACACTTAAAGCATGCAGAATCGACTCAGAATAGGAAAAGGAGACGTTTAGGTCAATTTTATGCATTCTGGCATTCGTAGATACAAGAAAACTGTTAAAATTCTTCAGAAACGTCACTTTTGAAGTGTTTTCTTGTACTTTTAAGCCAATCAGATACCCTACGGGCTCGGAAAGTGCAACGAAACCATCAAATTTTAGCTAGAACTGTATTTTTGTCGATTTTTATTGAATTTGAACTATATTTCAACGTTTTTTGATGGTTCTGAGCCACCAAACACACTTAAAGCATGCAGAATCGACTCAGAATAGGAAAAGGAGACGTTTAGGTCAATTTTATGCATTCTGGCGTTCGTAGATACAAGAAAACTGTTAAAATTCTTCAGAAACGTCACTTCTGAAGTGTTTTCTTGTACTTTTAAGCCAATCAGATACCCTACGGGCTCGGAAAGTGCAAACTGTATTTTTGTCGATTTTTATTGAATTTGAACTATATTTCAACGTTTTTCGATGGTTCTGAGCCACCAAACACACTTAAAGCATGCAGAATCGACTCAGAATAGGAAAAGGAGACGTTTAGGTCAATTTTATGCATTCTGGCGTTCGTAGATACAAGAAAACTGTTAAAATTCTTCAGAAACGTCACTTTTGAAGTGTTTTCTTGTACTTTTAAGCCAATCAGATACCCTACGGGCTCGGAAAGTGCAACGAAACCATCAAATTTTAGCTAGAAACTGTATTTTTGTCGATTTTTATTGAATTTGAACTATATTTCAACGTTTTTTGATGGTTCTGAGCCACCAAACACACTTAAAGCATGCAGAATCGACTCAGAATAGGAAAAGGAGACGTTTAGGTCAATTTTATGCATTCTGGCGTTCGTAGATACAAGAAAACTGTTAAAATTCTTCAGAAACGTCACTTTTGAAGTGTTTTCTTGTACTTTTAAGCCAATCAGATACCCTACGGGCTCGGAAAGTGCAACGAAACCATCAAATTTTAGCTAGAAACTGCATTTTTGTCGATTTTTATTGAATTTGAACTATATTTCACCGTTTTTTGATGGTTCTGAGCCACCAAACACACTTAAAGCATGCAGAATCGACTCAGAATAGGAAAAGGAGACGTTTAGGTCAATTTTATGCATTCTGGCGTTCGTAGATACAAGAAAACTGTTAAAATTGTTCAGAAACGTCACTTTTGAAGTGTTTTCTTGTACTTTTAAGCCAATCAGATACCCTACGGGCCCGGAAAGTGCAACGAAACCATCAAATTTTAGCTAGAAACTGTATTTTTGTCGATTTTTATTGAATTTGAACTATATTTCAACGTTTTTTGATGGTTCTGAGCCACCAAACACACTTAAAGCATGCAGAATCGACTCAGAATAGGAAAAGGAGACGTTTAGGTCAATTTTATGCATTCTGGCGTTCGTAGATACAAGAAAACTGTTAAAATTCTTCAGAAACGTCACTTTTGAAGTGTTTTCTTGTACTTTAAAGCCAATCAGATACCCTACGGGCTCGGAAAGTGCAACGAAACCATCAAATTTTAGCTAGAAACTGTATTTTTGTCGATTTTTATTGAATTTGAACTATATTTCAACGTTTTTTGATGGTTCTGAGCCACCAAACACACTTAAAGCATGCAGAATCGACTCAGAATAGGAAAAGGAGACGTTTAGGTCAATTTTATGCATTCTGGCGTTCGTAGATACAAGAAAACTGTTAAAATTCTTCAGAAACGTCACTTTTGAAGTGTTTTCTTGTACTTTTAAGCCAATCAGATACCCTACGGGCTCGGAAAGTGCAACGAAACCATCAAATTTTAGCTAGAAACTGTATTTTTGTCGATATTTTTGAATTTGAACTATATTTCAACGTTTTTTGATGGTTCTGAGCCACCAAACACACTTAAAGCATGCAGAATCGACTCAGAATAGGAAAAGGAGACGTTTAGGTCAATTTTATGCATTCTGGCGTTCGTAGATACAAGAAAACTGTTAAAATTCTTCAGAAACGTCACTTTTGAAGTGTTTTCTTGTACTTTTAAGCCAATCAGATACCCTACGGGCTCGGAAAGTGCAACGAAACCATCAAATTTTAGCTAGAAACTGTATTTTTGAAGATTTTTATTGAATTTGAACTATATTTCAACGTTTTTTGATGGTTCTGAGCCACCAAACACACTTAAAGCATGCAGAATCGACTCAGAATAGGAAAAGGAGACGTTTAGGTCAATTTTATGCATTCTGGCGTTCGTAGATACAAGAAAACTGTTAAAATTCTTCAGAAACGTCACTTTTGAAGTGTTTTCTTGTACTTTTAAGCCAATCAGATACCCTACGGGCTCGGAAAGTGCAACGAAACCATCAAATTTTAGCTAGAAACTGTATTTTTGTCGATTTTTATTGAATTTGAACTATATTTCAACGTTTTTTGATGGTTCTGAGCCACCAAACACACTTAAAGCATGCAGAATCGACTCAGAATAGGAAAAGGAGACGTTTAGGTCAATTTTATGCATTCTGGCGTTCGTAGATACAAGAAAACTGTTAAAATTCTTCAGAAACGTCACTTTTGAAGTGTTTTCTTGTACTTTTAAGCCAATCAGATACCCTACCGGCTCGGAAAGTGCAACGAAACCATCAAATTTTAGCTAGAAACTGTATTTTTGTCGATTTTTATTGAATTTGAACTATATTTCAACGTTTTTTGATGGTTCTGAGCCACCAAACACACTTAAAGCATGCAGAATCGATTCAGAATAGGAAAAGGAGACGTTTAGGTCAATTTTATGCATTCTGGCGTTCGTAGATACAAGAAAACTGTTAAAATTCTTCAGAAACGTCACTTTTGAAGTGTTTTCTTGTACTTTTAAGCCAATCAGATACCCTACGGGCTCGGAAAGTGCAACGAAACCATCAAATTTTAGCTAGAAACTGTATTTTTGTCGATTTTTATTGAATTTGAACTATATTTCAACGTTTTTTGATGGTTCTGAGCCACCAAACACACTTAAAGCATGCAGAATCGACTCAGAATAGGAAAAGGAAACGTTTAGGTCAATTTTATGCATTCTGGCGTTCGTAGATTCAAGAAAACTGTTAAAATTCTTCAGAAACGTCACTTTTGAAGTGTTTTCTTGTACTTTTAAGCCAATCAGATACCCTACGGGCTCGGAAAGTGCAACGAAACCATCAAATTTTAGCTAGAAACTGTATTTTTGTCGATTTTTATTGAATTTGAACTATATTTCAACGTTTTTTGATGGTTCTGAGCCACCAAACACACTTAAAGCATGCAGAATCGACTCAGAATAGGAAAAGGAGACGTTTAGGTCAATTTTATGCATTCTGGCGTTCGTAGATACAAGAAAACTGTTAAAATTCTTCAGAAACGTCACTTTTGAAGTGTTTTCTTGTACTTTTAAGCCAATCAGATACCCTACGGGCTCGGAAAGTGCAACGAAACCATCAAATTTTAGCTAGAAACTGTATTTTTGTCGATTTTTATTGAATTTGAACTATATTTCAACGTTTTTTGATGGTTCTGAGCCACCAAACACACTTAAAGCATGCAGAATCGACTCAGAATAGGAAAAGGAGACGTTTAGGTCAATTTTATGCATTCTGGCGTTCGTAGATACAAGAAAACTGTTAAAATTCTTCAGAAACGTCACTTTTGAAGTGTTTTCTTGTACATTTAAGCCAATCAGATACCCTACGGGCTCGGAAAGTGCAACGAAACCATCAAATTTTAGCTAGAAACTGTATTTTTGTCGATTTTTATTGAATCTGAACTATATTTCAACGTTTTTTGATGGTTCTGAGCCACCAAACACACTTAAAGCATGCAGAATCGACTCAGAATAGGAAAAGGAGACGTTTAGGTCAATTTTATGCATTCTGGCGTTCGTAGATACAAGAAAACTGTTAAAATTCTTCAGAAACGTCACTTTTGAAGTGTTTTCTTGTACTTTTAAGCCAATCAGATACCCTACGGGCTCGGAAAGTGCAACGAAACCATCAAATTTTAGCTAGAAACTGTATTTTTGTCGATTTTTATTGAATTTGAACTATATTTCAACGTTTTTTGATGGTTCTGAGCCACCAAACACACTTAAAGCATGCAGAATCGACTCAGAATAGGAAAAGGAGACGTTTAGGTCAATTTTATGCATTCTGGCGTTCGTAGATACAAGAAAACTGTTAAAATTCTTCAGAAACGTCACTTTTGAAGTGTTTTCTTGTACTTTTAAGCCAATCAGATACCCTACGGGCTCGGAAAGTGCAACGAAACCATCAAATTTTAGCTAGAAACTGTATTTTTGTCGATTTTTATTGAATTTGAACTATATTTCAACGTTTTTTGATGGTTCTGAGCCACAAACACACTTAAAGCATGCAGAATCGACTCAGAATAGGAAAAGGAGACGTTTAGGTCAATTTTATGCATTCTGGCGTTCGTAGATACAAGGAAACTGTTAAAATTCTTCAGAAACATCACTTTTGAAGTGTTTTCTTGTGCTTTTAAGCCAATCAGATACCCTACGGGCTCGGAAGGTGCAACGAAACCATCAAATTTTAGCTAGAAACTGTATTTTTGTCGATTTTTATTGAATTTGAACTATATTTCAACGTTTTTTGATGGTTCTGAGCCACCAAACACACTTAAAGCATGCAGAATCGACTCAGAATAGGAAAAGGAGACGTTTAGGTCAATTTTATGCATTCTGGCGTTCGTAGATACAAGAAAACTGTTAAAATTCTTCAGAAACGTCACTTTTGAAGTGTTTTCTTGTACTTTTAAGCCAATCAGATACCCTACGGGCTCGGAAAGTGCAACGAAACCATCAAATTTTAGCTAGAAACTGTATTTTTGTCGATTTTTATTGAATTTGAACTATATTTCAACGTTTTTTGATGGTTCTGAGCCACCAAACACACTTAAAGCATGCAGAATCGACTCAGAATAGGAAAAGGAGACGTTTAGGTCAATTTTATGCATTCTGGCGTTCGTAGATACAAGAAAACTGTTAAAATTCTTCAGAAACGTCACTTTTGAAGTGTTTTCTTGTACTTTTAAGCCAATCAGATACCCTACGGGCTCGGAAAGTGCAACGAAACCATCAAATTTTAGCTAGAAACTGTATTTTTGTCGATTTTTATTGAATTTGAACTATATTTCAACGTTTTTTGATGGTTCTGAGCCACCAAACACACTTAAAGCATGCAGAATCGACTCAGAATAGGAAAAGGAGACGTTTAGGTCAATTTTATGCATTCTGGCGTTCGTAGATACAAGAAAACTGTTAAAATTCTTCAGAAACGTCACTTTTGAAGTGTTTTCTTGTACTTTTAAGCCAATCAGATACCCTACGGGCTCGGAAAGTGCAACGAAACCATCAAATTTTAGCTAGAAACTGTATTTTTGTCGATTTTTATTGAATTTGAACTATATTTCAACGTTTTTTGATGGTTCTGAGCCACAAACACACTTAAAGCATGCAGAATTGACTCAGAATAGGAAAAGGAGACGTTTAGGTCAATTTTATGCATTCTGGCGTTCGTAGATACAAGGAAACTGTTAAAATTCTTCAGAAACATCACTTTTGAAGTGTTTTCTTGTGCTTTTAAGCCAATCAGATACCCGACGGGCTCGGAAGGTGCAACGAAACCATCAAATTTTAGCTAGAAACTGTATTTTTGTCGATTTTTATTGAATTTGAACTATATTTCAACGTTTTTTGATGGTTCTGAGCCACCAAACACACTTAAAGCATGCAGAATCGACTCAGAATAGGAAAAGGAGACGTTTAGGTCAATTTTATGCATTCTGGCGTTCGTAGATACAAGAAAACTGTTAAAATTCTTCAGAAACGTCACTTTTGAAGTGTTTTCTTGTACTTTTAAGCCAATCAGATACCCTACGGGCTCGGAAAGTGCAACGAAACCATCAAATTTTAGCTAGAAACTGTATTTTTGTCGATTTTTATTGAATTTGAACTATATTTCAACGTTTTTTGATGGTTCTGAGCCACCAAACACACTTAAAGCATGCAGAATCGACTCAGAATAGGAAAAGGAGACGTTTAGGTCAATTTTATGCATTCTGGCGTTCGTAGATACAAGAAAACTGTTAAAATTCTTCAGAAACGTCACTTTTGAAGTGTTTTCTTGTACTTTTAAGCCAATCAGATACCCTACGGGCTCGGAAAGTGCAACGAAACCATCAAATTTTAGCTAGAAACTGTATTTTTGTCGATTTTTATTGAATTTGAACTATATTTCAACGTTTTTTGATGGTTCTGAGCCACCAAACACACTTAAAGCATGCAGAATCGACTCAGAATAGGAAAAGGAGACGTTTAGGTCAATGTTATGCATTCTGGCGTTCGTAGATACAAGAAAACTGTTAAAATTCTTCAGAAACGTCACTTTTGAAGTGTTTTCTTGTACTTTTAAGCCAATCAGATACCCTACGGGCTCGGAAAGTGCAACGAAACCATCAAATTTTAGCTAGAAACTGTATTTTTGTCGATTTTTATTGAATTTGAACTATATTTCAACGTTTTTTGATGGTTCTGAGCCACCAAACACACTTAAAGCATGCAGAATCGACTCAGAATAGGAAAAGGAGACGTTTAGGTCAATTTTATGCATTCTGGCGTTCGTAGATACAAGAAAACTGTTAAAATTCTTCAGAAACGTCACTTTTGAAGTGTTTTCTTGTACTTTTAAGCCAATCAGATACCGTACGGGCTCGGAAAGTGCAACGAAACCATCAAATTTTAGCTAGAAACTGTATTTTTGTCGATTTTTATTGAATTTGAACTATACTTCAACGTTTTTTGATGGTTCTGAGCCACCAAACACACTTAAAGCATGCAGAATCGACTCAGAATAGGAAAAGGAGACGTTTAGGTCAATTTTATGCATCCTGGCGTTCGTAGATACAAGAAAACTGTTAAAATTCTTCAGAAACGTCACTTTTGAAGTGTTTTCTTGTACTTTTAAGCCAATCAGATACCCTACGGGCTCGGAAAGTGCAACGAAACCATCAAATTTTAGCTAGAAACTGTATTTTTGTCGATTTTTATTGAATTTGAACTATATTTCAACGTTTTTTGATGGTTCTGAGCCACCAAACACACTTAAAGCATGCAGAATCGACTCAGAATAGGAAAAGGAGACGTTTAGGTCAATTTTATGCATTCTGGCGTTCGTAGATACAAGAAAACTGTTAAAATTCTTCAGAAACGTCACTTTTGAAGTGTTTTCTTGTACTTTTAAGCCAATCAGATACCCTACGGGCTCGGAAAGTGCAACCAAACCATCAAATTTTAGCTAGAAACTGTATTTTTGTCGATTTTTATTGAATTTGAACTATATTTCAACGTTTTTTGATGGTTCTGAGCCACCAAACACACTTAAAGCATGCAGAATCGACTCAGAATAGGAAAAGGAGACGTTTAGGTCAATTTTATGCATTCTGGCGTTCGTAGATACAAGAAAACTGTTAAAATTCTTCAGAAACGTCACTTTTGAAGTGTTTTCTTGTACTTTTAAGCCAATCAGATACCCTACGGGCTCGGAAAGTGCAACGAAACCATCAAATTTTAGCTAGAAACTGTATTTTTGTCGATTTTTATTGAATTTGAACTATATTTCAACGTTTTTTGATGGTTCTGAGCCACCAAACACACTTAAAGCATGCAGAATCGACTCAGAATAGGAAAAGGAGAGGTTTAGGTCAATTTTATGCATTCTGGCGTTCGTAGATACAAGAAAACTGTTAAAATTCTTCAGAAACGTCACTTTTGAAGTGTTTTCTTGTACTTTTAAGCCAATCAGATACCCTACGGGCTCGGAAAGTGCAACGAAACCATCAAATTTTAGCTAGAAACTGTATTTTTGTCGATTTTTATTGAATTTGAACTATATTTCAACGTTTTTTGATGGTTCTGAGCCACCAAACACACTTAAAGCATGCAGAATCGACTCAGAATAGGAAAAGGAGACGTTTAGGTCAATTTTATGCATTCTGGCGTTCGTAGATACAAGAAAACTGTTAAAATTCTTCAGAAACGTCACTTTTGAAGTGTTTTCTTGTACTTTTAAGCCAATCAGATACCCTACGGGCTCGGAAAGTGCAACGAAACCATCAAATTTTAGCTAGAAACTGTATTTTTGTCGATTTTTATTGAATTTGAACTATATTTCAACGTTTTTTGATGGTTCTGAGCCACCAAACACACTTAAAGCATGCAGAATCGACTCAGAATAGGAAAAGGAGACGTTTAGGTCAATTTTATGCATTCTGGCGTTCGTAGATACAAGAAAACTGTTAAAATTCTTCAGAAACGTCACTTTTGAAGTGTTTTCTTGTACTTTTAAGCCAATCAGATACCCTACGGGCTCGGAAAGTGCAACGAAACCATCAAATTTTAGCTAGAAACTGTATTTTTGTCGATTTTTATTGAATTTGAACTATATTTCAACGTTTTTTGATGGTTCTGAGCCACCAAACACACTTAAAGCATGCAGAATCGACTCAGAATAGGAAAAGGAGACGTTTAGGTCAATTTTATGCATTCTTGCGTTCGTAGATACAAGAAAACTGTTAAAATTCTTCAGAAACGTCACTTTTGAAGTGTTTTCTTGTACTTTTAAGCCAATCAGATACCCTACGGGCTCGGAAAGTGCAACGAAACCATCAAATTTTAGCTAGAAACTGTATTTTTGTCGATTTTTATTGAATTTGAACTATGTTTCAACGTTTTTTGATGGTTCTGAGCCACCAAACACACTTAAAGCATGCAGAATCGACTCAGAATAGGAAAAGGAGACGTTTAGGTCAATTTTATGCATTCTGGCGTTCGTAGATACAAGAAAACTGTTTTCAATTCTTCAGAAACGTCACATTTGAAGTGTTTTCTTGTACTTTTAAGCCAATCAGATACCCTACGGGCTCGGAAAGTGCAACGAAACCATCAAATTTTAGCTAGAAACTGTATTTTTGTCGATTTTTATTGAATTTGAACTATATTTCAACGTTTTTTGATGGTTCTGAGCCACCAAACACACTTAAAGCATGCAGAATCGACTCAGAATAGGAAAAGGAGACGTTTAGGTCAATTTTATGCATTCTGGCGTTCGTAGATACAAGAAAACTGTTAAAATTCTTCAGAAACGTCACTTTTGAAGTGTTTTCTTGTACTTTTAAGCCAATCAGATACCCAACGGGCTCGGAAAGTGCAACGAAACCATCAAATTTTAGCTAGAAACTGTATTTTTGTCGATTTTTATTGAATTTGAACTATATTTCAACGTTTTTTGATGGTTCTGAGCCACCAAACACACTTAAAGCATGCAGAATCGACTCAGAATAGGAAAAGGAGACGTTTAGGTCAATTTTATGCATTCTGGCGTTCGTAGATACAAGAAAACTGTTAAAATTCTTCAGAAACGTCACTTTTGAAGTGTTTTCTTGTACTTTTAAGCCAATCAGATACCCTACGGGCTCGGAAAGTGCAACGAAACCATAAAATTTTAGCTAGAAACTGTATTTTTGTCGATTTTTATTGAATTTGAACTATATTTCAACGTTTTTTGATGGTTCTGAGCCACCAAACACACTTAAAGCATGCAGAATCGACTCAGAATAGGAAAAGGAGACGTTTAGGTCAATTTTATGCATTCTGGCGTTCGTAGATACAAGAAAACTGTTAAAATTCTTCAGAAACGTCACTTTTGAAGTGTTTTCTTGTACTTTTAAGCCAATCAGATAACCTACGGGCTCGGAAAGTGCAACGAAACCATCAAATTTTAGCTAGAAACTGTATTTTTGTCGATTTTTATTGAATTTGAACTATATTTCAACGTTTTTTGATGGTTCTGAGCCACCAAACACACTTAAAGCATGCTGAATCGACTCAGAATAGGAAAAGGAGACGTTTAGGTCAATTTTATGCATTCTGGCGTTCGTAGATACAAGAAAACTGTTAAAATTCTTCAGAAACGTCACTTTTGAAGTGTTTTCTTGTACTTTTAAGCCAATCAGATACCCAACGGGCTCGGAAAGTGCAAAGAAACCATCAAATTTTAGCTAGAAACTGTATTTTTGTCGATTTTTATTGAATTTGAACTATATTTCAACGTTTTTTGATGGTTCTGAGCCACCAAACACACTTAAAGCATGCAGAATCGACTCAGAATAGGAAAAGGAGACGTTTAGGTCAATTTTATGCATTCTGGCGTTCGTAGATACAAGAAAACTGTTAAAATTCTTCAGAAACGTCACTTTTGAAGTGTTTTCTTGTACTTTTAAGCCAATCAGATACCCTACGGGCTCGGAAGGTGCAACGAAACCATAAAATTTTAGCTAGAAACTGTATTTTTGTCGATTTTTATTGAATTTGAACTATATTTCAACGTTTTTTGATGGTTCTGAGCCACCAAACACACTTAAAGCATGCAGAATCGACTCAGAATAGGAAAAGGAGACGTTTAGGTCAATTTTATGCATTCTGGCGTTCGTAGATACAAGAAAACTGTTAAAATTCTTCAGAAACGTCACTTTTGAAGTGTTTTCTTGTACTTTTAAGCCAATCAGATACCCTACGGGCTCGGAAAGTGCAACGAAACCATCAAATTTTAGCTAGAAACTGTATTTTTGTCGATTTTTATTGAATTTGAACTATATTTCAACGTTTTTTGATGGTTCTGAGCCACCAAACACACTTAAAGCATGCAGAATCGACTCAGAATAGGAAAAGGAGACGTTTAGGTCAATTTTATGCATTCTGGCGTTCGTAGATACAAGAAAACTGTTAAAATTCTTCAGAAACGTCACTTTTGAAGTGTTTTCTTGTACTTTTAAGCCAATCAGATACCCTACGGGCTCGGAAAGTGCAACGAAACCATCAAATTTTAGCTAGAAACTGTATTTTTGTCGATTTTTATTGAATTTGAACTATATTTCAACGTTTTTTGATGGTTCTGAGCCACCAAACACACTTAAAGCATGCAGAATCGACTCAGAATAGGAAAAGGAGACGTTTAGGTCAATTTTATGCATTCTGGCGTTCGTAGATACAAGAAAACTGTTAAAATTCTTCAGAAACGTCACTTTTGAAGTGTTTTCTTGTACTTTTAAGCCAATCAGATACCCTACGGGCTCGGAAAGTGCAACGAAACCATCAAATTTTAGCTAGAAACTGTATTTTTGTCGATTTTTATTGAATTTGAACTATATTTCAACGTTTTTTGATGGTTCTGAGCCACCAAACACACTTAAAGCATGCAGAATCGACTCAGAATAGGAAAAGGAGACGTTTAGGTCAATTTTATGCATTCTGGCGTTCGTAGATACAAGAAAACTGTTAAAATTCTTCAGAAACGTCACTTTTGAAGTGTTTTCTTGTACTTTTAAGCCAATCAGATACCCTACGGGCTCGGAAAGTGCAACGAAACCATCAAATTTTAGCTAGAAACTGAATTTTTGTCGATTTTTATTGAATTTGAACTATATTTCAACGTTTTTTGATGGTTCTGAGCCACCAAACACACTTAAAGCATGCAAAATCGACTCAGAACAGGAAAAGGAGACGTTTAGGTCAATTTTATGCATTCTGGCGTTCGTAGATACAAGAAAACTGTTAAAATTCTTCAGAAACGTCACTTTTGAAGTGTTTTCTTGTACTTTTAAGCCAATCAGATACCCTACGGGCTCGGAAAGTGCAACGAAACCATCAAATTTTAGCTAGAAACTGTATTTTTGTCGATTTTTATTGAATTTGAACTATATTTCAACGTTTTTTGATGGTTCTGAGCCACCAAACACACTTAAAGCATGCAGAATCGACTCAGAATAGGAAAAGGAGACGTTTAGGTCAATTTTATGCATTCTGGCGTTCGTAGATACAAGAAAACTGTTAAAATTCTTCAGAAACGTCACTTTTGAAGTGTTTTCTTGTACTTTTAAGCCAATCAGATACCCTACGGGCTCGGAAAGTGCAACGAAACCATCAAATTTTAGCTAGAAACTGTATTTTTGTCGATTTTTATTGAATTTGAACTATATTTCAACGTTTTTTGATGGTTCTGAGCCACCAAACACACTTAAAGCATGCAGAATCGACTCAGAATAGGAAAAGGAGACGTTTAGGTCAATGTTATGCATTCTGGCGTTCGTAGATACAAGAAAACTGTTAAAATTCTTCAGAAACGTCACTTTTGAAGTGTTTTCTTGTACTTTTAAGCCAATCAGATACCCTACGGGCTCGGAAAGTGCAACGAAACCATCAAATTTTAGCTAGAAACTGTATTTTTGTCGATTTTTATTGAATTTGAACTATATTTCAACGTTTTTTGATGGTTCTGAGCCACCAAACACACTTAAAGCATGCAGAATCGACTCAGAATAGGAAAAGGAGACGTTTAGGTCAATTTTATGCATTCTGGCGTTCGTAGATACAAGAAAACTGTTAAAATTCTTCAGAAACGTCACTTTTGAAGTGTTTTCTTGTACTTTTAAGCCAATCAGATACCGTACGGGCTCGGAAAGTGCAACGAAACCATCAAATTTTAGCTAGAAACTGTATTTTTGTCGATTTTTATTGAATTTGAACTATACTTCAACGTTTTTTGATGGTTCTGAGCCACCAAACACACTTAAAGCATGCAGAATCGACTCAGAATAGGAAAAGGAGACGTTTAGGTCAATTTTATGCATCCTGGCGTTCGTAGATACAAGAAAACTGTTAAAATTCTTCAGAAACGTCACTTTTGAAGTGTTTTCTTGTACTTTTAAGCCAATCAGATACCCTACGGGCTCGGAAAGTGCAACGAAACCATCAAATTTTAGCTAGAAACTGTATTTTTGTCGATTTTTATTGAATTTGAACTATATTTCAACGTTTTTTGATGGTTCTGAGCCACCAAACACACTTAAAGCATGCAGAATCGACTCAGAATAGGAAAAGGAGACGTTTAGGTCAATTTTATGCATTCTGGCGTTCGTAGATACAAGAAAACTGTTAAAATTCTTCAGAAACGTCACTTTTGAAGTGTTTTCTTGTACTTTTAAGCCAATCAGATACCCTACGGGCTCGGAAAGTGCAACCAAACCATCAAATTTTAGCTAGAAACTGTATTTTTGTCGATTTTTATTGAATTTGAACTATATTTCAACGTTTTTTGATGGTTCTGAGCCACCAAACACACTTAAAGCATGCAGAATCGACTCAGAATAGGAAAAGGAGACGTTTAGGTCAATTTTATGCATTCTGGCGTTCGTAGATACAAGAAAACTGTTAAAATTCTTCAGAAACGTCACTTTTGAAGTGTTTTCTTGTACTTTTAAGCCAATCAGATACCCTACGGGCTCGGAAAGTGCAACGAAACCATCAAATTTTAGCTAGAAACTGTATTTTTGTCGATTTTTATTGAATTTGAACTATATTTCAACGTTTTTTGATGGTTCTGAGCCACCAAACACACTTAAAGCATGCAGAATCGACTCAGAATAGGAAAAGGAGAGGTTTAGGTCAATTTTATGCATTCTGGCGTTCGTAGATACAAGAAAACTGTTAAAATTCTTCAGAAACGTCACTTTTGAAGTGTTTTCTTGTACTTTTAAGCCAATCAGATACCCTACGGGCTCGGAAAGTGCAACGAAACCATCAAATTTTAGCTAGAAACTGTATTTTTGTCGATTTTTATTGAATTTGAACTATATTTCAACGTTTTTTGATGGTTCTGAGCCACCAAACACACTTAAAGCATGCAGAATCGACTCAGAATAGGAAAAGGAGACGTTTAGGTCAATTTTATGCATTCTGGCGTTCGTAGATACAAGAAAACTGTTAAAATTCTTCAGAAACGTCACTTTTGAAGTGTTTTCTTGTACTTTTAAGCCAATCAGATACCCTACGGGCTCGGAAAGTGCAACGAAACCATCAAATTTTAGCTAGAAACTGTATTTTTGTCGATTTTTATTGAATTTGAACTATATTTCAACGTTTTTTGATGGTTCTGAGCCACCAAACACACTTAAAGCATGCAGAATCGACTCAGAATAGGAAAAGGAGACGTTTAGGTCAATTTTATGCATTCTGGCGTTCGTAGATACAAGAAAACTGTTAAAATTCTTCAGAAACGTCACTTTTGAAGTGTTTTCTTGTACTTTTAAGCCAATCAGATACCCTACGGGCTCGGAAAGTGCAACGAAACCATCAAATTTTAGCTAGAAACTGTATTTTTGTCGATTTTTATTGAATTTGAACTATATTTCAACGTTTTTTGATGGTTCTGAGCCACCAAACACACTTAAAGCATGCAGAATCGACTCAGAATAGGAAAAGGAGACGTTTAGGTCAATTTTATGCATTCTTGCGTTCGTAGATACAAGAAAACTGTTAAAATTCTTCAGAAACGTCACTTTTGAAGTGTTTTCTTGTACTTTTAAGCCAATCAGATACCCTACGGGCTCGGAAAGTGCAACGAAACCATCAAATTTTAGCTAGAAACTGTATTTTTGTCGATTTTTATTGAATTTGAACTATGTTTCAACGTTTTTTGATGGTTCTGAGCCACCAAACACACTTAAAGCATGCAGAATCGACTCAGAATAGGAAAAGGAGACGTTTAGGTCAATTTTATGCATTCTGGCGTTCGTAGATACAAGAAAACTGTTTTCAATTCTTCAGAAACGTCACATTTGAAGTGTTTTCTTGTACTTTTAAGCCAATCAGATACCCTACGGGCTCGGAAAGTGCAACGAAACCATCAAATTTTAGCTAGAAACTGTATTTTTGTCGATTTTTATTGAATTTGAACTATATTTCAACGTTTTTTGATGGTTCTGAGCCACCAAACACACTTAAAGCATGCAGAATCGACTCAGAATAGGAAAAGGAGACGTTTAGGTCAATTTTATGCATTCTGGCGTTCGTAGATACAAGAAAACTGTTAAAATTCTTCAGAAACGTCACTTTTGAAGTGTTTTCTTGTACTTTTAAGCCAATCAGATACCCAACGGGCTCGGAAAGTGCAACGAAACCATCAAATTTTAGCTAGAAACTGTATTTTTGTCGATTTTTATTGAATTTGAACTATATTTCAACGTTTTTTGATGGTTCTGAGCCACCAAACACACTTAAAGCATGCAGAATCGACTCAGAATAGGAAAAGGAGACGTTTAGGTCAATTTTATGCATTCTGGCGTTCGTAGATACAAGAAAACTGTTAAAATTCTTCAGAAACGTCACTTTTGAAGTGTTTTCTTGTACTTTTAAGCCAATCAGATACCCTACGGGCTCGGAAAGTGCAACGAAACCATAAAATTTTAGCTAGAAACTGTATTTTTGTCGATTTTTATTGAATTTGAACTATATTTCAACGTTTTTTGATGGTTCTGAGCCACCAAACACACTTAAAGCATGCAGAATCGACTCAGAATAGGAAAAGGAGACGTTTAGGTCAATTTTATGCATTCTGGCGTTCGTAGATACAAGAAAACTGTTAAAATTCTTCAGAAACGTCACTTTTGAAGTGTTTTCTTGTACTTTTAAGCCAATCAGATAACCTACGGGCTCGGAAAGTGCAACGAAACCATCAAATTTTAGCTAGAAACTGTATTTTTGTCGATTTTTATTGAATTTGAACTATATTTCAACGTTTTTTGATGGTTCTGAGCCACCAAACACACTTAAAGCATGCTGAATCGACTCAGAATAGGAAAAGGAGACGTTTAGGTCAATTTTATGCATTCTGGCGTTCGTAGATACAAGAAAACTGTTAAAATTCTTCAGAAACGTCACTTTTGAAGTGTTTTCTTGTACTTTTAAGCCAATCAGATACCCAACGGGCTCGGAAAGTGCAAAGAAACCATCAAATTTTAGCTAGAAACTGTATTTTTGTCGATTTTTATTGAATTTGAACTATATTTCAACGTTTTTTGATGGTTCTGAGCCACCAAACACACTTAAAGCATGCAGAATCGACTCAGAATAGGAAAAGGAGACGTTTAGGTCAATTTTATGCATTCTGGCGTTCGTAGATACAAGAAAACTGTTAAAATTCTTCAGAAACGTCACTTTTGAAGTGTTTTCTTGTACTTTTAAGCCAATCAGATACCCTACGGGCTCGGAAGGTGCAACGAAACCATAAAATTTTAGCTAGAAACTGTATTTTTGTCGATTTTTATTGAATTTGAACTATATTTCAACGTTTTTTGATGGTTCTGAGCCACCAAACACACTTAAAGCATGCAGAATCGACTCAGAATAGGAAAAGGAGACGTTTAGGTCAATTTTATGCATTCTGGCGTTCGTAGATACAAGAAAACTGTTAAAATTCTTCAGAAACGTCACTTTTGAAGTGTTTTCTTGTACTTTTAAGCCAATCAGATACCCTACGGGCTCGGAAAGTGCAACGAAACCATCAAATTTTAGCTAGAAACTGTATTTTTGTCGATTTTTATTGAATTTGAACTATATTTCAACGTTTTTTGATGGTTCTGAGCCACCAAACACACTTAAAGCATGCAGAATCGACTCAGAATAGGAAAAGGAGACGTTTAGGTCAATTTTATGCATTCTGGCGTTCGTAGATACAAGAAAACTGTTAAAATTCTTCAGAAACGTCACTTTTGAAGTGTTTTCTTGTACTTTTAAGCCAATCAGATACCCTACGGGCTCGGAAAGTGCAACGAAACCATCAAATTTTAGCTAGAAACTGTATTTTTGTCGATTTTTATTGAATTTGAACTATATTTCAACGTTTTTTGATGGTTCTGAGCCACCAAACACACTTAAAGCATGCAGAATCGACTCAGAATAGGAAAAGGAGACGTTTAGGTCAATTTTATGCATTCTGGCGTTCGTAGATACAAGAAAACTGTTAAAATTCTTCAGAAACGTCACTTTTGAAGTGTTTTCTTGTACTTTTAAGCCAATCAGATACCCTACGGGCTCGGAAAGTGCAACGAAACCATCAAATTTTAGCTAGAAACTGTATTTTTGTCGATTTTTATTGAATTTGAACTATATTTCAACGTTTTTTGATGGTTCTGAGCCACCAAACACACTTAAAGCATGCAGAATCGACTCAGAATAGGAAAAGGAGACGTTTAGGTCAATTTTATGCATTCTGGCGTTCGTAGATACAAGAAAACTGTTAAAATTCTTCAGAAACGTCACTTTTGAAGTGTTTTCTTGTACTTTTAAGCCAATCAGATACCCTACGGGCTCGGAAAGTGCAACGAAACCATCAAATTTTAGCTAGAAACTGAATTTTTGTCGATTTTTATTGAATTTGAACTATATTTCAACGTTTTTTGATGGTTCTGAGCCACCAAACACACTTAAAGCATGCAAAATCGACTCAGAACAGGAAAAGGAGACGTTTAGGTCAATTTTATGCATTCTGGCGTTCGTAGATACAAGAAAACTGTTAAAATTCTTCAGAAACGTCACTTTTGAAGTGTTTTCTTGTACTTTTAAGCCAATCAGATACCCTACGGGCTCGGAAAGTGCAACGAAACCATCAAATTTTAGCTAGAAACTGTATTTTTGTCGATTTTTATTGAATTTGAACTATATTTCAACGTTTTTTGATGGTTCTGAGCCACCAAACACACTTAAAGCATGCAGAATCGACTCAGAATAGGAAAAGGAGACGTTTAGGTCAATTTTATGCTTTCTGGCGTTCGTAGATACAAGAAAACTGTTAAAATTCTTCAGAAACGTCACTTTTGAAGTGTTTTCTTGTACTTTTAAGCCAATCAGATACCCTACGGGCTCGGAAAGTGCAACGAAACCATCAAATTTTAGCTAGAAACTGTATTTTTGTCGATTTTTATTGAATTTGAACTATATTTCAACGTTTTTTGATGGTTCTGAGCCACCAAACACACTTAAAGCATGCAGAATCGACTCAGAATAGGAAAAGGAGAGGTTTAGGTCAATTTTATGCATTCTGGCGTTCGTAGATACAAGAAAACTGTTAAAATTCTTCAGTAACGTCACTTTTGAAGTGTTTTCTTGTACTTTTAAGCCAATCAGATACCCTACGGGCTCGGAAAGTGCAACGAAACCATCAAATTTTAGCTAGAAACTGTATTTTTGTCGATTTTTATTGAATTTGAACTATATTTCAACGTTTTTTGATGGTTCTGAGCCACCAAACACACTTAAAGCATGCAGAATCGACTCAGAATAGGAAAAGGAGAGGTTTAGGTCAATTTTATGCATTCTGGCGTTCGTAGATACAAGAAAACTGTTAAAATTCTTCAGAAACGTCACTTTTGAAGTGTTTTCTTGTACTTTTAAGCCAATCAGATACCCTACGGGCTCGGAAAGTGCAACGAAACCATCAAATTTTAGCTAGAAACTGTATTTTTGTCGATTTTTATTGAATTTGAACTATATTTCAACGTTTTTTGATGGTTCTGAGCCACCAAACACACTTAAAGCATGCAGAATCGACTCAGAATAGGAAAAGGAGACGTTTAGGTCAATTTTATGCTTTCTGGCGTTCGTAGATACAAGAAAACTGTTAAAATTCTTCAGAAACGTCACTTTTGAAGTGTTTTCTTGTACTTTTAAGCCAATCAGATACCCTACGGGCTCGGAAAGTGCAACGAAACCATCAAATTTTAGCTAGAAACTGTATTTTTGTCGATTTTTATTGAATTTGAACTATATTTCAACGTTTTTTGATGGTTCTGAGCCACCAAACACACTTAAAGCATGCAGAATCGACTCAGAATAGGAAAAGGAGAGGTTTAGGTCAATTTTATGCATTCTGGCGTTCGTAGATACAAGAAAACTGTTAAAATTCTTCAGTAACGTCACTTTTGAAGTGTTTTCTTGTACTTTTAAGCCAATCAGATAACCTACGGGCTCGGAAAGTGCAACGAAACCATCAAATTTTAGCTAGAAACTGTATTTTTGTCGATTTTTATTGAATTTGAACTATATTTCAACGTTTTTTGATGGTTCTGAGCCACCAAACACACTTAAAGCATGCAGAATGGACTCAGAATAGGAAAAGGAGACGTTTAGGTCAATTTTATGCATTCTGGCGTTCGTAGATACAAGAAAACTGTTAAAATTCTTCAGAAACGTCACTTTTGAAGTGTTTTCTTGTACTTTTAAGCCAATCAGATACCCTACGGGCTCGGAAAGTGCAACGAAACCATCAAATTTTAGCTAGAAACTGTGTTTTTGTCGATTTTTATTGAATTTGAACTATATTTCAACGTTTTTTGATGGTTCTGAGCCACCAAACACACTTAAAGCATGCAGAATCGACTCAGAATAGGAAAAGGAGACGTTTAGGTCAATTTTATGCATTCTGGCGTTCGTAGATACAAGAAAACTGTTAAAATTCTTCAGAAACGTCACTTTTGAAGTGTTTTCTTGTACTTTTAAGCCAATCAGATACTCTACGGGCTCGGAAAGTGGAACGAAACCATCAAATTTTAGCTAGAAACTGTATTTTTGTCGATTTTTATTGAATTTGAACTATATTTCAACGTTTTTTGATGGTTCTGAGCCACCAAACACACTTAAAGCATGCAGAATCGACTCAGAATAGGAAAAGGAGACGTTTAGGTCAATTTTATGCATTCTGGCGTTCGTAGATACAAGAAAACTGTTAAAATTCTTCAGAAACGTCACTTTTGAAGTGTTTTCTTGTACTTTTAAGCCAATCAGATACTCTACGGGCTCGGAAAGTGCAACGAAACCATCAAATTTTAGCTAGAAACTGTATTTTTGTCGATTTTTATTGAATTTGAACTATATTTCAACGTTTTTTGATGGTTCTGAGCCACCAAACACACTTAAAGCATGCAGAATCGACTCAGAATAGGAAAAGGAGACGTTTAGGTCACTTTTATGCATTCTGGCTTTCGTAGATACAAGAAAACTGTTAAAATTCTTCAGAAACGTCACTTTTGAAGTGTTTTCTTGTACTTTTAAGCCAATCAGATACCCTACGGGCTCGGAAAGTGCAACGAAACCATCAAATTTTAGCTAGAAACTGTATTTTTGTCGATTTTTATTGAATTTGAACTATATTTCAACGTTTTTTGATGGTTCTGAGCCACCAAACACACTTAAAGCATGCAGAATCGACTCAGAATAGGAAAAGGAGACGTTTAGGTCAATTTTATGCATTCTGGCGTTCGTAGATACAAGAAAACTGTTAAAATTCTTCAGAAACGTCACTTTTGAAGTGTTTTCTTGTACTTTTAAGCCAATCAGATACCCTACGGGCTCGGAAAGTGCAACGAAACCATCAAATTTTAGCTAGAAACTGTATTTTTGTCGATTTTTATTGAATTTGAACTATATTTCAACGTTTTTTGATGGTTCTGAGCCACCAAACACACTTAAAGCATGCAGAATCGACTCGGAATAGGAAAAGGAGACGTTTAGGTCAATTTTATGCTTTCTGGCGTTCGTAGATACAAGAAAACTGTTAAAATTCTTCATAAACGTCACTTTTGAAGTGTTTTCTTGTACTTTTAAGCCAATCAGATACCCTACGGGCTCGGAAAGTGCAACGAAACCATCAAATTTTAGCTAGAAACTGTATTTTTGTCGATTTTTATTGAATTTGAACTATATTTCAACGTTTTTTGATGGTTCTGAGCCACCAAACACACTTAAAGCATGCAGAATCGACTCAGAATAGGAAAAGGAGACGTTTAGGTCAATTTTATGCATTCTGGCGTTCGTTGATACAAGAAAACTGTTAAAATTCTTCAGAAACGTCACTTTTGAAGTGTTTTCTTGTACTTTTAAGCCAATCAGATACCCTACGGGCTCGGAAAGTGCAACGAAACCATCAAATTTTAGCTAGAAACTGTATTTTTGTCGATTTTTATTGAATTTGAACTATATTTCAACGTTTTTTGATGGTTCTGAGCCACCAAACACACTTAAAGCATGCAGAATCGACTCAGAATAGGAAAAGGAGACGTTTAGGTCAATTTTATGCATTCTGGCATTCGTAGATACAAGAAAACTGTTAAAATTCTTCAGAAACGTCACTTTTGAAGTGTTTTCTTGTACTTTTAAGCCAATCAGATACCCTACGGGCTCGGAAAGTGCAACGACACCATAAAATTTTAGCTAGAAACTGTATTTTTGTCGATTTTTATTGAATTTGAACTATATTTCAACGTTTTTTGATGGTTCTGAGCCACCAAACACACTTAAAGCATGCAGAATCGACTCAGAATAGGAAAAGGAGACGTTTAGGTCAATTTTATGCATTCTGGCGTTCGTAGATACAAGAAAACTGTTAAAATTCTTCAGAAACGTCACTTTTGAAGTGTTTTCTTGTACTTTTAAGCCAATCAGATACCCTACGGGCTCGGAAAGTGCAACGAAACCATCAAATTTTAGCTACAAACTGTATTTTTGTCGATTTTTATTGAATTTGAACTATATTTCAACGTTTTTTGATGGTTCTGAGCAACCAAACACACTTAAAGCATGCAGAATCGACTCAGAATAGGAAAAGGAGACGTTTAGGTCAATTTTATGCATTCTGGCGTTCGTAGATACAAGAAAACTGTTAAAATTCTTCAGAAACGTCACTTTTGAAGTGTTTTCTTGTACTTTTAAGCCAATCAGATACCCTACGGGCTCGGAAAGTGCAACGAAACCATCAAATTTTAGCTAGAAACTGTATTTCTGTCGATTTTTATTGAATTTGAACTATATTTCAACGTTTTTTGATGGTTCTGAGCCACCAAACACACTTAAAGCATGCAGAATCGACTCAGAATAGGAAAAGGAGACGTTTAGGTCAATTTTATGCATTCTGGCGTTCGTAGATACAAGAAAACTGTTAAAGTTCTTCAGAAACGTCACTTTTGAAGTGTTTTCTTGTACTTTTAAGCCAATCAGATACCCTACGGGCTCGGAAAGTGCAACGAAACCATCAAATTTTAGCTAGAAACTGTATTTTTGTCGATTTTTATTGAATTTGAACAATATTTCAACGTTTTTTGATGGTTCTGAGCCACCAAACACACTTAAAGCATGCAGAATCGACTCAGAATAGGAAAAGGAGACGTTTAGGTCAATTTTATGCATTCTGGCGTTCGTAGATACAAGAAAACTGTTAAAATTCTTCAGAAACGTCACTTTTGAAGTGTTTTCTTGTACTTTTAAGCCAATCAGATACCCTACGGGCTCGGAAAGTGCAACGAAACCATCAAATTTTAGCTAGAAACTGTATTTCTGTCGATTTTTATTGAATTTGAACTATATTTCAAAGTTTTTTGATGGTTCTGAGCCACCAAACACACTTAAAGCATGCAGAATCGACTCAGAATAGGAAAAGGAGACGTTTAGGTCAATTTTATGCATTCTGGCGTTCGTAGATACAAGAAAACTGTTAAAGTTCTTCAGAAACGTCACTTTTGAAGTGTTTTCTTGTAATTTTAAGCCAATCAGATACCCAACGGGCACGGAAAGTGCAACGAAACCATCCAATTTTAGCTAGAAACTGTATTTTTGTCGATTTTTATTGAATTTGAACTATATTTCAACGTTTTTTGATGGTTCTGAGCCACCAAACACACTTAAAGCATGCAGAATCGACTCAGAATAGGAAAAGGAGACGTTTAGGTCAATTTTATGCATTCTGGCGTTCGTAGATACAAGAAAACTGTTAAAATTCTTCAGAAACGTCACTTTTGAAGTGTTTTCTTGTACTTTTAAGCCAATCAGATACCCTACGGGCTCGGAAAGTGCAACGACACCATCAAATTTTAGCTAGAAACTGTATTTTTGTCGATTTTTATTGAATTTGAACTATATTTCAACGTTTTTTGATGGTTCTGAGCCACCAAACACACTTAAAGCATGCAGAATCGACTCAGAATAGGAAAAGGAGACGTTTAGGTCAATTTTATGCATTCTGGCGTTCGTAGATACAAGAAAACTGTTAAAATTCTTCAGAAACGTCACTTTTGAAGTGTTTTCTTGTACTTTTAAGCCAATCAGATACCCTACGGGCTCGGAAAGTGCAACGAAACCATCAAATTTTAGCTACAAACTGTATTTTTGTCGATTTTTATTGAATTTGAACTATATTTCAACGTTTTTTGATGGTTCTGAGCCACCAAACACACTTAAAGCATGCAGAATCGACTCAGAATAGGAAAAGGAGACGTTTAGGTCAATTTTATGCACTCTGGCGTTCGTAGATACAAGAAAACTGTTAAAATTCTTCAGAAACGTCACTTTTGAAGTGTTTTCTTGTACTTTTAAGCCAATCAGATACCCTACGGGCTCGGAAAGTGCAACGAAACCATCAAATTTTAGCTAGAAACTGTATTTCTGTCGATTTTTATTGAATTTGAACTATATTTCAACGTTTTTTGATGGTTCTGAGCCACCAAACACACTTAAAGCATGCAGAATCGACTCAGAATAGGAAAAGGAGACGTTTAGGTCAATTTTATGCATTCTGGCGTTCGTAGATACAAGAAAACTGTTAAAGTTCTTCAGAAACGTCACTTTTGAAGTGTTTTCTTGTACTTTTAAGCCAATCAGATACCCTACGGGCTCGGAAAGTGCAACGAAACCATCAAATTTTAGCTAGAAACTGTATTTTTGTCGATTTTTATTGAATTTGAACTATATTTCAACGTTTTTTGATGGTTCTGAGCCACCAAACACACTTAAAGCATGCAGAATCGACTCAGAATAGGAAAAGGAGACGTTTAGGTCAATTTTATGCATTCTGGCGTTCGTAGATACAAGAAAACTGTTAAAATTCTTCAGAAACGTCACTTTTGAAGTGTTTTCTTGTAATTTTAAGCCAATCAGATACCCAACGGACACGGAAAGTGCAACGAAACCATCCAATTTTAGCTAGAAACTGTATTTTTGTCGATTTTTATTGAATTTGAACTATATTTCAACGTTTTTTGATGGTTCTGAGCCACCAAACACACTTAAAGCATGCAGAATCGACTCAGAATAGGAAAAGGAGACGTTTAGGTCAATTTTATGCATTCTGGCGTTCGTAGATACAAGAAAACTGTTAAAATTCTTCAGAAACGTCACTTTTGAAGTGTTTTCTTGTACTTTTAAGCCAATCAGATACCCTACGGGCTCGGAAAGTGCAACGAAACCATCAAATTTTAGCTAGAAACTGTATTTTTGTCGATTTTTATAGAATTTGAACTATATTTCAAAGTTTTTTGATGGTTCTGAGCCACCAAACACACTTAAAGCATGCAGAATCGACTCAGAATAGGAAAGGGAGATGTTTAGGTCAATTTTATGCATTCTGGCGTTCGTAGATCCAAGAAAACTGTTAAAATTCTTCAGAAACGTCACTTTTGAAGTGTTTTCTTGTACTTTTAAGCCAATCAGATACCCTACGGGCTCGGAAAGTGCAACGAAACCATCAAATTTTAGCTAGAAACTGTATTTTTGTCGATTTTTATTGAATTTGAACTATATTTCAACGTTTTTTGATGGTTCTGAGCCACCAAACACACTTAAAGCATGCAGAATCGACTCAGAATAGGAAAAGGAGACGTTTAGGTCAATTTCATGCATTCTGGCGTTCGTAGATACAAGAAAACTGTTAAAATTCTTCAGAAACGTCACTTTTGAAGTGTTTTCTTGTACTGTTAAGCCAATCAGATACCCTAGGGGCTCGGAAAGTGCAACGAAACCATCAAATTTTAGCTAGAAACTGTATTTTTGTCGATTTTTATTGAATTTGAACTATATTTCAACGTTTTTTGATGGTTCTGAGCCACCAAACACACTTAAAGCATGCAGAATCGACTCAGAATAGGAAAAGGAGACGTTTAGGTCAATTTTATGCATTCTGGCGTTCGTAGATACAAGAAAACTGTTAAAATTCTTCAGAAACGTCACTTTTGAAGTGTTTTCTTGTACTTTTAAGCCAATCAGATACCCTACGGGCTCGGAAAGTGCAACGAAACCATCAAATTTTAGCTAGAAACTGTATTTTTGTCGATTTTTATTGAATTTGAACTATATTTCAACGTTTTTTGATGGTTCTGAGCCACCAAACACACTTAAAGCATGCAGAATCGACTCAGAATAGGAAAAGGAGACGTTTAGGTCAATTTTATGCATTCTGGCGTTCGTAGATACAAGAAAACTGTTAAAATTCTTCAGAAACGTCACTTTTGAAGTGTTTTCTTGTACTTTTAAGCCAATCAGATACCCTACGGGCTCGGAAAGTGCAACGAAACCATCAAATTTTAGCTAGAAACTGTATTTTTGTCGATTTTTATTGAATTTGAACTATATTTCAACGTTTTTTGATGGTTCTGAGCCACCAAACACACTTAAAGCATGCAGAATCGACTCAGAATAGGAAAAGGAGACGTTTAGGTCAATTTTATGCATTCTGGCGTTCGTAGATACAAGAAAACTGTTAAAATTCTTCAGAAACGTCACTTTTGAACTGTTTTCTTGTACTTTTAAGCCAATCAGATACCCTACGGGCTCGGAAAGTGCAACGAAACCATCAAATTTTAGCTAGAAACTGTATTTTTGTCGATTTTTATTGAATTTGAACTATATTTCAACGTTTTTTGATGGTTCTGAGCCACCAAACACACTTAAAGCATGCAGAATCGACTCAGAAGAGGAAAAGGAGACGTTTAGGTCAATTTTATGCATTCTGGCGTTCGTAGATACAAGAAAACTGTTAAAATTCTTCAGAAACGTCACTTTTGAAGTGTTTTCTTGTACTTTTAAGCCAATCAGATACCCTACGGGCTCGGAAAGTGCAACGAAACCATCAAATTTTAGCTACAAACTGTATTTTTGTCGATTTTTATTGAATTTGAACTATATTTCAACGTTTTTTGATGGTTCTGAGCCACCAAACACACTTAAAGCATGCAGAATCGACTCAGAATAGGAAAAGGAGACGTTTAGGTCAATTTTATGCATTCTGGCGTTCGTAGATACAAGAAAACTGTTAAAATTCTTCAGAAACGTCACTTTTGAAGTGTTTTCTTGTACTTTTAAGCCAATCAGATACCCTACGGGCTCGGAAAGTGCAACGAAACCATCAAATTTTAGCTAGAAACTGTATTTCTGTCGATTTTTATTGAATTTGAACTATATTTCAACGTTTTTTGATGGTTCTGAGCCACCAAACACACTTAAAGCATGCAGAATCGACTCAGAATAGGAAAAGGAGACGTTTAGGTCAATTTTATGCATTCTGGCGTTCGTAGATACAAGAAAACTGTTAAAGTTCTTCAGAAACGTCACTTTTGAAGTGTTTTCTTGTACTTTTAAGCCAATCAGATTCGCTACGGGCTCGGAAAGTGCAACGAAACCATCAAATTTTAGCTAGAAACTGTATTTTTGTCGATTTTTATTGAATTTGAACTATATTTCAACGTTTTTTGATGGTTCTGAGCCACCAAACACACTTAAAGCATGCAGAATCGACTCAGAATAGGAAAAGGAGACGTTTAGGTCAATTTTATGCATTCTGGCGTTCGTAGATACAAGAAAACTGTTAAAATTCTTCAGAAACGTCACTTTTGAAGTGTTTTCTTGTACTTTTAAGCCAATCAGATACCCTACGGGCTCGGAAAGTGCAACGAAACCATCAAATTTTAGCTAGAAACTGTATTTCTGTCGATTTTTATTGAATTTGAACTATATTTCAAAGTTTTTTGATGGTTCTGAGCCACCAAACACACTTAAAGCATGCAGAATCGACTCAGAATAGGAAAAGGAGACGTTTAGGTCAATTTTATGCATTCTGGCGTTCGTAGATACAAGAAAACTGTTAAAGTTCTTCAGAAACGTCACTTTTGAAGTGTTTTCTTGTAATTTTAAGCCAATCAGATACCCAACGGGCACGGAAAGTGCAACGAAACCATCCAATTTTAGCTAGAAACTGTATTTTTGTCGATTTTTATTGAATTTGAACTATATTTCAACGTTTTTTGATGGTTCTGAGCCACCAAACACACTTAAAGCATGCAGAATCGACTCAGAATAGGAAAAGGAGACGTTTAGGTCAATTTTATGCATTCTGGCGTTCGTAGATACAAGAAAACTGTTAAAATTCTTCAGAAACGTCACTTTTGAAGTGTTTTCTTGTACTTTTAAGCCAATCAGATACCCTACGGGCTCGGAAAGTGCAACGACACCATCAAATTTTAGCTAGAAACTGTATTTTTGTCGATTTTTATTGAATTTGAACTATATTTCAACGTTTTTTGATGGTTCTGAGCCACCAAACACACTTAAAGCATGCAGAATCGACTCAGAATAGGAAAAGGAGACGTTTAGGTCAATTTTATGCATTCTGGCGTTCGTAGATACAAGAAAACTGTTAAAATTCTTCAGAAACGTCACTTTTGAAGTGTTTTCTTGTACTTTTAAGCCAATCAGATACCCTACGGGCTCGGAAAGTGCAACGAAACCATCAAATTTTAGCTACAAACTGTATTTTTGTCGATTTTTATTGAATTTGAACTATATTTCAACGTTTTTTGATGGTTCTGAGCCACCAAACACACTTAAAGCATGCAGAATCGACTCAGAATAGGAAAAGGAGACGTTTAGGTCAATTTTATGCACTCTGGCGTTCGTAGATACAAGAAAACTGTTAAAATTCTTCAGAAACGTCACTTTTGAAGTGTTTTCTTGTACTTTTAAGCCAATCAGATACCCTACAGGCTCGGAAAGTGCAACGAAACCATCAAATTTTAGCTAGAAACTGTATTTCTGTCGATTTTTATTGAATTTGAACTATATTTCAACGTTTTTTGATGGTTCTGAGCCACCAAACACACTTAAAGCATTCAGAATCGACTCAGAATAGGAAAAGGAGACGTTTAGGTCAATTTTATGCATTCTGGCGTTCGTAGATACAAGAAAACTGTTAAAGTTCTTCAGAAACGTCACTTTTGAAGTGTTTTCTTGTACTTTTAAGCCAATCAGATACCCTACGGGCTCGGAAAGTGCAACGAAACCATCAAATTTTAGCTAGAAACTGTATTTTTGTCGATTTTTATTGAATTTGAACTATATTTCAACGTTTTTTGATGGTTCTGAGCCACCAAACACACTTAAAGCATGCAGAATCGACTCAGAATAGGAAAAGGAGACGTTTAGGTCAATTTTATGCATTCTGGCGTTCGTAGATACAAGAAAACTGTTAAAATTCTTCAGAAACGTCACTTTTGAAGTGTTTTCTTGTAATTTTTAGCCAATCAGATACCCAACGGGCACGGAAAGTGCAACGAAACCATCCAATTTTAGCTAGAAACTGTATTTTTGTCGATTTTTATTGAATTTGAACTATATTTCAACGTTTTTTGATGGTTCTGAGCCACCAAACACACTTAAAGCATGCAGAATCGACTCAGAATAGGAAAAGGAGACGTTTAGGTCAATTTTATGCATTCTGGCGTTCGTAGATACAAGAAAACTGTTAAAATTCTTCAGAAACGTCACTTTTGAAGTGTTTTCTTGTACTTTTAAGCCAATCAGATACCCTACGGGCTCAGAAAGTGCAACGAAACCATCAAATTTTAGCTAGAAACTGTATTTTTGTCGATTTTTATTGAATTTGAACTATATTTCAACGTTTTTTGATGGTTCTGAGCCACCAAACACACTTAAAGCATGCAGAATCGACTCAGAATAGGAAAAGGAGACGTTTAGGTCAATTTCATGCATTCTGGCGTTCGTAGATACAAGAAAACTGTTAAAATTCTTCAGAAACGTCACTTTTGAAGTGTTTTCTTGTACTTTTAAGCCAATCAGATACCCTACGGGCTCGGAAAGTGCAACGAAACCATCAAATTTTAGCTAGAAACTGTATTTTTGTCGATTTTTATTGAATTTGAACTATATTTCAACGTTTTTTGATGGTTCTGAGCCACCAAACACACTTAAAGCATGCAGAATCGACTCAGAATAGGAAAAGGAGACGTTTAGGTCAATTTTATGCATTCTGGCGTTCGTAGATACAAGAAAACTGTTAAAATTCTTCAGAAACGTCACTTTTGAAGTGTTTTCTTTTACTTTTAAGCCAATCAGATACCCTGCGGGCTCGGAAAGTGCAACGAAACCATCAAATTTTAGCTAGAAACTGTATTTTTGTCGATTTTTATTGAATTTGAACTATATTTCAACGTTTTTTGATGGTTCTGAGCCACCAAACACACTTAAAGCATGCAGAATCGGCTCAGAATAGGAAAAGGAGACGTTTAGGTCAATTTTATGCAGTCTGGCGTTCGCAGATACAAGAAAACTGTTAAAATTCTTCAGAAACGTCACTTTTGAAGTGTTTTCTTGTACTTTTAAGCCAATCAGATACCCTACGGGCTCGGAAAGTGCAACGAAACCATCAAATTTTAGCTAGAAACTGTATTTTTGTCGATTTTTATTGAATTTGAACTATATTTCAACGTTTTTTGATGGTTCTGAGCCACCAAACACACTTAAAGCATGCAGAATCGATTCAGAATAGGAAAAGGAGACGTTTAGGTCAATTTTATGCATTCTGGCGTTCGTAGATACAAGAAAACTGTTAAAATTCTTCAGAAACGTCACTTTTGAAGTGTTTTCTTGTACTTTTAAGCCAATCAGATACCCTACGGGCTCGGAAAGTGCAACGAAACCATCAAATTTTAGCTAGAAACTGTATTTTTGTCGATTTTTATTGAATTTGAACTATATTTCAACGTTTTTTGATGGTTCTGAGCCACCAAACACACTTAAAGCATGCAGAATCGACTCAGAATAGGAAAAGGAGACGTTTAGGTCAATTTTATGCATTCTGGCGTTCGTAGATACAAGAAAACTGTTAAAATTCTTCAGAAACGTCACTTTTGAACTGTTTTCTTGTACTTTTAAGCCAATCAGATACCCTACGGGCTCGGAAAGTGCAACGAAACCATCAAATTTTAGCTAGAAACTGTATTTTTGTCGATTTTTATTGAATTTGAACTATATTTCAACGTTTTTTGATGGTTCTGAGCCACCAAACACACTTAAAGCATGCAGAATCGACTCAGAATAGGAAAAGGAGACGTTTAGGTCAATTTTATGCATTCTGGCGTTCGTACATACAAGAAAACTGTTAAAATTCTTCAGAAACGTCACTTTTGAAGTGTTTTCTTGTACTTTTAAGCCAATCAGATACCCTACGGGCTCGGAAAGTGCAACGAAACCATCAAATTTTAGCTAGAAACTGTATTTTTGTCGATTTTTATTGAATTTGAACTATATTTCAACGTTTTTTGATGGTTCTGAGCCACCAAACACACTTAAAGCATGCAGAATCGACTCAGAATGGGAAAAGGAGACGTTTAGGTCAATTTTATGCATTCTGGCGTTCGTAGATACAAGAAAACTGTTAAAATTCTTCAGAAACGTCACTTTTGAAGTGTTTTCTTGTACTTTTAAGCCAATCAGATACCCTACGGGCTCGGAAAGTGCAACGAAACCATCAAATTTTAGCTAGAAACTGTATTTTTGTCGATTTTTATTGAATTTGAACTATATTTCAACGTTTTTTGATGGTTCTGAGCCACCAAACACACTTAAAGCATGCAGAATCGACTCAGAATAGGAAAAGGAGACGTTTAGGTCAATTTTATGCATTCTGGCGTTCGTAGATACAAGAAAACTGTTAAAATTCTTCAGAAACGTCACTTTTGAAGTGTTTTCTTGTACTTTTAAGCCAATCAGATACCCTACGGGCTCGGAAAGTGCAACGAAACCATCAAATTTTAGCTAGAAACTGTATTTTTGTCGATTTTTATTGAATTTGAACTATATTTCAACGTTTTTTGATGGTTCTGAGCCACCAAACACACTTAAAGCATGCAGAATCGACTCAGAATAGGAAAAGGAGACGTTTAGGTCAATTTTATGCATTCTGGCGTTCGTAGATACAAGAAAACTGTTAAAATTCTTCAGAAACGTCACTTTTGAAGTGTTTTCTTGTACTTTTAAGCCAATCAGATACCCTACGGGCTCGGAAAGTGCAACGAAACCATCAAATTTTAGCTAGAAACTGTATTTTTGTCGATTTTTATTGAATTTGAACTATATTTCAACGTTTTTTGATGGTTCTGAGCCACCAAACACACTTAAAGCATGCAGAATCGACTCAGAATAGGAAAAGGAGACGTTTAGGTCAATTTTATGCATTCTGGCGTTCGTAGATACAAGAAAACTGTTAAAATTCTTCAGAAACGTCACTTTTGAAGTGTTTTCTTGTACTTTTAAGCCAATCAGATACCCTACGGGCTCGGAAAGTGCAACGAAACCATCAAATTTTAGCTAGAAACTGTATTTTTGTCGATTTTTATTGAATTTGAACTATATTTCAACGTTTTTTGATGGTTCTGAGCCACCAAACACACTTAAAGCATGCAGAATCGACTCAGAATAGGAAAAGGAGACGTTTAGGTCAATTTTATGCATTCTGGCGTTCGTAGATACAAGAAAACTGTTAAAATTCTTCAGAAACGTCACTTTTGAAGTGTTTTCTTGTACTTTTAAGCCAATCAGATACCCTGCGGGCTCGGAAAGTGCAACGAAACCATCAAATTTTAGCTAGAAACTGTATTTTTGTCGATTTTTATTGAATTTGAACTATATTTCAACGTTTTTTGATGGTTCTGAGCCACCAAACACACTTAAAGCATGCAGAATCGACTCAGAATAGGAAAAGGAGACGTTTAGGTCAATTTTATGCATTCTGGCGTTCGTAGATACAAGAAAACTGTTAAAATTCTTCAGAAACGTCACTTTTGAAATGTTTTCTTGTACTTTTAAGCCAATCAGATACCCTACGGGCTCGGAAAGTGCAACGAAACCATCAAATTTTAGCTAGAAACTGTATTTTTGTCGATTTTTATTGAATTTGGACTATATTTCAACGTTTTTTGATGGTTCTGAGCCACCAAACACACTTAAAGCATGCAGAATCGACTCAGAATAGGAAAAGGAGACGTTTAGGTCAATTTTATGCATTCTGGCGTTCGTAGATACAAGAAAACTGTTAAAATTCTTCAGAAACGTCACTTTTGAAGTGTTTTCTTGTACTTTTAAGCCAATCAGTTACCCTACGGGCTCGGAAAGTGCAACGAAACCATCAAATTTTAGCTAGAAACTGTATTTTTGTCGATTTTTATTGAATTTGAACTATATTTCAACGTTTTTTGATGGTTCTGAGCCACCAAACACACTTAAAGCATGCAGAATCGACTCAGAATAGGAAAAGGAGACGTTTAGGTCAATTTTATGCATTCTGGCGTTCGTAGATACAAGAAAACTGTTAAAATTCTTCAGAAACGTCACTTTTGAAGTGTTTTCTTGTACTTTTAAGCCAATCAGATACCCTACGGGCTCGGAAAGTGCAACGAAACCATCAAATTTTAGCTAGAAACTGTATTTTTGTCGATTTTTATTGAATTTGAACTATATTTCAACGTTTTTTGATGGTTCTGAGCCACCAAACACACTTAAAGCATGCAGAATCGACTCAGAATAGGAAAAGGAGACGTTTAGGTCAATTTTATGCATTCTGGCGTTCGTAGATACAAGAAAACTGTTAAAATTCTTCAGAAACGTCACTTTTGAGTGTGATAGTGTGTGTCATTGATGCGTCCTGTTTTGCTCTGTAAGTTAATCTTGATTTCAGTGTTAAAATTTGCTCCATAATCCTCTAAATTCATCTCATATTTCGCATAAACTCCTATGTGGGGTAAACAGTCATTAATTGAGCTGTTTGCATATTTTAATGCGGGATTTCAGCTAAATTAACTCTATCAGTTTACATTTTATAGTGTCAATTTTAACCACACGGCGCTGACCTTTTTAAATTATTTTTATTTATAAATGATTTAATAATTTGCTGTTGGTAAATGTGTTTTTGTGCGTAACCATCGTTGGTTTACCTTTTTTTTGTGTACTTGAACTTGCTTATGTTGATTTTGTATTTATAAAGCGCATAATTCTGTTTGTTTACTTAAGCGTTTTTGGCAAGCGCTGCTTCGCGGCGCTGCCGTTTGTTTACTTCGGTGTCTTAGTTAGCCTAACTTTTATTGTGTTGTGTGCATATCTATTAGCATCAATTTAATCTCGTTTCTAAAAACCTATTTGTAATGGACGGAAAGTGCCCAAAGTGTGCAGCATTAGTTGATCCTGCTCTTGGATTAGCTTGTGATTGGTGTGGTCGTTCGATGCACTACTCATGTCTTTCGATGCCCCCAGATGCGATTACGGCCTGCGACAGGGCTCGTAGGATCTCATTGCATGCTAAGTTATTTTGTGTGGACTGTGCAAATAATTTTAATATATTTAAAGCTTCCTCTGGTTCTGGTTCTATCTCAGATATATTTATTAAACAGCTTGGTGATTTGATTAAAAAAGAATGTCGCAGTCTTAATGAGGAAATAAACTTTTTGCGTACAGAATTGAATGTCCTGAAAAACAGCAATATTAGTCTTAATTCATTACCAACTGCTTCTGCTAAAATTGGAGTCGCTGAAAATGAGGCAATGCAACAATTAATTTCAGAAATTCAATTACTTCGTGCTGAGGTCAATGATCTTAAAGAGCGTAACCTTGACCTTGTTAAATCGTGCCAAATAGTTAAAACTTCGCAAAGTAGTACTGATAGCTCCAAGGATATTAACCATATCTCCACTAATGATACTAATGTAAGTTATGCTAAAAAACTACAAAACTCTTCAGAATGTGGTGTGATCATAAAACCAAAAAACTCATCTCAATCAGTAAAGCAGACCAAATCTGAAATTCTTCACACACTTAAACCTCTCCCTGCTAACATTGAAATCAATAAAGTCAAAGTGGTTTCCAATGGTGGATTATTAATTAAATGCGCAAATAAACAACAAAGTGATAATCTCATCAGTATCGCGGATGACAAGCTATCTAATAATTATAATGTGAAAAAGACAACTACAATTCTCCCTCGTGTACGTATAGTTGGTATTCCTGAAGGACTGAATAAAGACGAGATTGCTAGTTACGCCTTATCACAAAATTCTCATCTCTTTTCAAAGGATGCACTATGTAAGGTGCAAAAAATTTCATCTACCTCTAAGTCCAAAGATACGCTTCAAGCAGAATGTCTAGTCGATCTTGATTCTTATAAAAATCTACTCGATAACGGTCATTTGCTTATAGGTCTCAATGGGTGTAGCGTTTTTGATGCTCTCACGATTTTAAGGTGTTTTAACTGCAATGGTTATAATCATGGTTCTGGTCAATGTAAAAAGGAACCTGTGTGTCCTCTATGTGCACAATCCCATAATTTAAAAGCTTGTCCAAACCAAAGAAATGATGATAATACTAAACTCTGTTGCTCTAACTGTTTATCTATTCGCAATTTGCAACACTTGGAAATTAATACTTCCCATGCTGCTTGGGATTACAAGCAGTGTTTCGCTTATAAATCTGCTCAAGCCAAAATTAAACAGGATGTGTTTAATATGTCAACACCTATTGAAATTTCAAAACCTAAGCCCCTTCTTACCGATTTGTCTTGACTAAATAACTCCATCAATAGTATTAATCCGAAACTATTAAATTTTTATTATCAAAATATTCGCAGCATAAAAAATAAATTATCGCCATTTTACTTAAATGTTTCAGACAATTCATATGATGTGATACTCTTAACAGAAACATGGCTTAACAATAACATTGGGGATCTCGAAATTTTTCCACCTACTTACAATGTTTATCGTACTAATAGAGATTTTGAAAGAACACATTTTTCTAGAGGGGGAGGTGTACTAATTGCAGTTAACTCATCCCTTCGTACGGAACGTTTACAGTTTGATACCCATTTTTCTATTGTACCAGCCGTTGATATTGTTGGTATTAAAATTTATTTGGATCACTCTACTCTTTATGTTCTAGTTATTTACATTCCTCCCTCGCTAAGTAATGAAAACTATGCTCTTCTTTTTGATGCCATTTGTCAACTTAACTATCTGTATGAGTCTAACATACTTATTGTTGGTGATTTTAATTTACCTACCTATAGTCAAATTCACAACCCTTATAATTTACCACCCCTTGTTAAGCATTTTTTCGACTTTCTGCAGTTTCTTTCTCTACATCAATGTAACAAAATTACTAATAGTCTTAATCGAACACTTGATTTTGTCATAGCGAACAATCACATTTCGGTTGATCGTGCAGCAGAACCTTTGGCTCGAGAAGATGTGTATCACCCATGTCTCGAGTGGTCTATTGAAACAAAGCTCTATAAGAGATCCAGAACCTTGACTAATGGTTGCGAATGGTACTTTAATTTCCGCAAGGCTAATTTTCCAGCATTATACAATAACCTCCTTCATACTAATTGGGAGTTTCTATTAAAGTACCGTGATGTCAACTTAGCATGCGAGGCTTTTTATCAACATCTCGATTATATAATAGAACGTTTTGTGCCCAAACATAAATGTCGTTCCTCAACTTACCCTGTTTGGTTTACACCTAAAGTCATAAAGTTAATTAAACAAAAATCTCATCTTTGGAACAAAGCTAAAAAATCAGGACTGCGTACCGATAAAGAAAAATTTGAGAACTTGAGACGAATTGTCAAGAAAGAAATTGAATGTGCCTATAAAGAATTCATTTTACACGCAGAAAAAAACATTACAGCGAATCCTCAAGAATTCTGGAAGTTTGTCAATTTAAAACGAAAAAATCCGGGCATCCCTTCTAACATGACATACAAGGATGAGCCAATTGCTGGAGGTGAGAATTTGGTTCGATCTTTTGCAGATCACTTCAAATCTGTCTTTCGTTTATCAAGTTTTCACAATGTTACAGCAACTAGTGGTTCTCTTTTTCAGAGCAACATCTTAACAGATACCTTTTCAGACGAAAAAGTTTTCAAAAAGCTAAAAGATTTGAAACCTAAGTTTACTGCTGGACCGGACATGATTCCGGCATTTTTAGTTAAGGATTGTGCGGCTGTCTTCTGCAAACCATTAAAATTTCTTTATAACTTAGCTATTTCAACTCAAACCTTTCCTAATATCTGGAAAATTTCTAAAATTATTCCTTTATTTAAAAAGGACGATCGCTCGATTATTGAAAATTATCGCCCAATCTCTATTCTAGACAATTTCTCCAAAGTTTTTGAATCCCTCCTGTTTGATACTGTATCTCATCAGATTAGTAATCATATCAGCGATTATCAGCACGGATTTGTACAGGGACGTTCTACAGTCACCAATTTAACGTCCATATGTCAATTTATTTCCGAAAGTCTAGACAGTGGTTTTCAAACTGATGTAGTGTACACGGACTTTTCGAAGGCTTTCGATAGAATAGATCACGGCATCCTACAAAATAAACTCTTCAATTCTGATTTATCGGACAATATGTGCTCCATAATCTGCAGCTATATTTCGGGTCGCAGTTGCTTTGTTGAATGCCGTGGTTTTCGTTCTCTACCTTTTATAGCCACTTCGGGTGTTCCTCAAGGTTCGGTTCTTGGTCCACTCATCTTCAATATTTTCATTAATGACATAGTGAAGGACATTAAATCTTCGGCTCTTTTATATGCTGATGACTTGAAATTGTATCGCCGAATTACATGCTACCAAGATTGTATTGAACTTCAGTCTGACCTAGATAAAATTTCTATTTGGTGTAAAAGCAACTATCTCTCTTTAAATTTGGAAAAATGTTATATTTTATCATATAGCTTAGCGAAACAAATTATCGACTATAAATATAGGATTGACAACGTTTTATTGTCACGTCCATCGCACGTTAAGGATTTAGGTGTTGTATTTGACACAAAATTATCATTTTCAGCGCATATTCAGACCCTAACATCAGATGCCATCAAACTTCTCGGTTTCATTATGAGAAACAGTAGCAGTATCAATGATGAAGCTGTAATAAAATTACTTTATTTTTCGTTTGTTAGATGCAAATTAGAATATGCTGCTATTGTATGGTATCCGCATTATACTGCGTACATTAATGAAATTGAAAATGTTCAGCGTCGGTTTTTAAAGTATTTACATTTCAAGGTATACACAACATATCCACCAAGAGGCATCTCACAAGAATATCTGCTCCAGACGTTCTCAATCTCTAGCATAGCTCACAGGGTAAAGACGGGATATCTGCGCTTCTTTACCAAGCTTATCGGAAATGAAATTAATTGTTCACATTTACTGAGTCTTCTCAAATTCAATTGTCCAAAATTCAATGTTAGATCGAATAATATTCTTTATCTACGTACACCAAGAACCAACATTTTGATGTATTCCCCAATGTACAATATTTGCCGAATAGTGAATATTGTCCATCCTAAATTAGATATCTTCTGCTGTCGGTTATCCGATATAAAGAAATTAAGTTTCGGTTCGTTATAATAAGTTGTTCAGTATTAGGTTGTTCATCGAAGTCGATTCATTCATTAGCTTGTTTATTGATTTAAATTTTTTTTTTTTCTTTTTTGTATCTGTACTAGTTAGTTATAATATTGCACTTGTAGAATTTTTAAAAATATGTGTGTGTAGTTTTGTATTCAGTAATTGGGGGTTACCCTGTTGGATGCAATAAACCATTTATTTATTTATTTATTTATTTTGAAGTGTTTTCTTGTACTTTTAAGCCAATCAGATACCCTACGGGCTCGGAAAGTGCAACGAAACCATCAAATTTTAGCTAGAAACTGTATTTTTGTCGATTTTTATTGAATTTGAACTATATTTCAACGTTTTTTGATGGTTCTGAGCCACCAAACACACTTAAAGCATGCAGAATCGACTCAGAATAGGAAAAGGAGACGTTTAGGTCAATTTTATGCATTCTGGCGTTCGTAGATACAAGAAAACTGTTAAAATTCTTCAGAAACGTCACTTTTGAAGTGTTTTCTTGTACTTTTAAGCCAATCAGATACCCTACGGGCTCGGAAAGTGCAACGAAACCATGAAATTTTAGCTAGAAACTGTATTTTTGTCGATTTTTATTGAATTTGAACTATATTTCAACGTTTTTTGATGGTTCTGAGCCACCAAACACACTTAAAGCATGCAGAATCGACTCAGAATAGGAAAAGGAGACGTTTAGGTCAATTTTATGCATTCTGGCGTTCGTAGATACAAGAAAACTGTTAAAATTCTTCAGAAACGTCACTTTTGAAGTGTTTTCTTGTACTTTTAAGCCAATCAGATACCCTACGGGCTCGGAAAGTGCAACGAAACCATCAAATTTTAGCTAGAAACTGTATTTTTGTCGACTTTTATTGAATTTGAACTATATTTCAACGTTTTTTGATGGTTCTGAGCCACCAAACACACTTAAAGCATGCAGAATCGACTCAGAATAGGAAAAGGAGACGTTTAGGTCAATTTTATGCATTCTGGCGTTCGTAGATACAAGAAAACTGTTAAAATTCTTCAGAAACGTCACTTTTGAAGTGTTTTCTTGTACTTTTAAGCCAATCAGATACCCTACGGGCTCGGAAAGTGCAACGAAACCATCAAATTTTAGCTAGAAACTGTATTTTTGTCGATTTTTATTGAATTTGAACTATATTTCAACGTTTTTTGATGGTTCTGAGCCACCAAACACACTTAAAGCATGCAGAATCGACTCAGAATAGGAAAAGGAGACGTTTCGGTCAATTTTATGCATTCTGGCGTTCGTAGATACAAGAAAACTGTTAAAATTCTTCAGAAACGTCACTTTTGAAGTGTTTTCTTGTACTTTTAAGCCAATCAGATACCCTACGGGCTCGGAAAGTGCAACGAAACCATCAAATTTTAGCTAGAAACTGTATTTTTGTCGATTTTTATTGAATTTGAACTATATTTCAACGTTTTTTGATGGTTCTGAGCCACCAAACACACTTAAAGCATGCAGAATCGACTCAGAATAGGAAAAGGAGACGTTTAGGTCAATTTTATGAATTCTGGCGTTCGTAGATACAAGAAAACTGTTAAAATTCTTCAGAAACGTCACTTTTGAAGTGTTTTCTTGTACTTTTAAGCCAATCAGATACCCTACGGGCTCGGAAAGTGCAACGAAACCATCAAATTTTAGCTGGAAACTGTATTTTTGTCGATTTTTATTGAATTTGAACTATATTTCAACGTTTTTTGATGGTTCTGAGCCACCAAACACACTTAAAGCATGCAGAATCGACTCAGAATAGGAAAAGGAGACGTTTAGGTCAATTTTATGCATTCTGGCGTTCGTAGATACAAGAAAACTGTTAAAATTCTTCAGAAACATCACTTTTGAAGTGTTTTCTTGTACTTTTAAGCCAATCAGATACCCTACGGGCTCGGAAAGTGCAACCAAACCATAAAATTTTAGCTAGAAACTGTATTTTTGTCGATTTTTATTGAATTTGAACTATATTTCAACGTTTTTTGATGGTTCTGAGCCACCAAACACACTTAAAGCATGCAGAATCGACTCAGAATAGGAAAAGGAGACGTTTAGGTCAATTTTATGCATTCTGGCGTTCCTAGATACAAGAAAACTGTTAAAATTCTTCAGAAACGTCACTTTTGAAGTGTTTTCTTGTACTTTTAAGCCAATCAGATACCCTACGGGCTCGGAAAGTGCAACGAAACCATAAAATTTTAGCTAGAAACTGTATTTTTGTCGATTTTTATTGAATTTGAACTATATTTCAACGTTTTTTGATGGTTCTGAGCCACCAAACACACTTAAAGCATGCAGAATCGACTCAGAATAGGAAAAGGAGACGGTTAGGTCAATTTTATGCATTCTGGCGTTCGTAGATACAAGAAAACTGTTAAAATTCTTCAGAAAAGTCACTTTTGAAGTGTTTTCTTGTACTTTTAAGCCAATCAGATACCCTACGGGCTCGGAAAGTGCAACGAAACCATCAAATTTTAGCTAGAAACTGTATTTTTGTCGATTTTTATTGAATTTGAACAATATTTCAACGTTTTTTGATGGTTCTGAGCCACCAAACACACTTAAAGCATACAGAATCGACTCAGAATAGGAAAAGGAGACGTTTAGGTCAATTTTATGCATTCTGGCGTTCGTAGATACAAGAAAACTGTTAAAATTCTTCAGAAACGTCACTTTTGAAATGTTTTCTTGTACTTTTAAGCCAATCAGATACCCTACGGGCTCGGAAAGTGCAACGAAACCATCAAATTTTAGCTAGAAACTGTATTTTTGCCGATTTTTATTGAATTTGAACTATATTTCAACGTTTTTTGATGGTTCTGAGCCACCAAACACACTTAAAGCATGCAGAATCGACTCAGAATAGGAAAAGGAGACGTTTAGGTCAATTTTATGCATTCTGGCGTTCGTAGATACAAGAAAACTGTTAAAATTCTTCAGAAACGTCACTTTTGAAGTGTTTTCTTGTACTTTTAAGCCAATCAGATACCCTACGGGCTCGGAAAGTGCAACGAAACCATCAAATTTTAGCTAGAAACTGTATTTTTGTCGATTTTTATTGAATTTGAACTATATTTCAACGTTTTTTGATGGTTCTGAGCCACCAAACACACTTAAAGCATGCAGAATCGACTCAGAATAGGAAAAGGAGACGTTTAGGTCAATTTTATGCATTCTGGCGTTCGTAGATACAAGAAAACTGTTAAAATTCTTCAGAAACGTCACTTTTGAAGTGTTTTCTTGTACTTTTAAGCCAATCAGATACCCTACGGGCTCGGAAAGTGCAACGAAACCATCAAATTTTAGCTAGAAACTGTATTTTTGTCGATTTTTATTGAATTTGAACTATATTTCAACGTTTTTTGATGGTTCTGAGCCACCAAACACACTTAAAGCATGCAGAATCGACTCAGAATAGGAAAAGGAGACGTTTAGGTCAATTTTATGCATTCTGGCGTTCGTAGATACAAGAAAACTGTTAAAATTCTTCAGAAACGTCACTTTTGAAGTGTTTTCTTGTACTTTTAAGCCAATCAGATACCCTACGGGCTCGGAAAGTGCAACGAAACCATCAAATTTTAGCTAGAAGCTGTATTTTTGTCGATTTTTATTGAATTTGAACTATATTTCAACGTTTTTTGATGGTTCTGAGCCACCAAACACACTTAAAGCATGCAGAATCGACTCAGAATAGGAAAAGGAGACGTTTAGGTCAATTTTATGCATTCTGGCGTTCGTAGATACAAGAAAACTGTTAAAATTCTTCAGAAACGTCACTTTTGAAGTGTTTTCTTGTACTTTTAAGCCAATCAGATACCCTACGGGCTCGGAAAGTGCAACGAAACCATGAAATTTTAGCTAGAAACTGTATTTTTGTCGATTTTTATTGAATTTGAACTATATTTCAACGTTTTTTGATGGTTCTGAGCCACCAAACACACTTAAAGCATGCAGAATCGACTCAGAATAGGAAAAGGAGACGTTTAGGTCAATTTTATGCATTCTGGCGTTCGTAGATACAAGAAAACTGTTAAAATTCTTCAGAAACGTCACTTTTGAAGTGTTTTCTTGTACTTTTAAGCCAATCAGATACCCTACGGGCTCGGAAAGTGCAACGAAACCATCAAATTTTAGCTAGAAACTGTATTTTTGTCGATTTTTATTGAATTTGAACTATATTTCAACGTTTTTTGATGGTTCTGAGCCACCAAACACACTTAAAGCATGCAGAATCGACTCAGAATAGGAAAAGGAGACGTTTAGGTCAATTTTATGCATTCTGGCGTTCGTAGATACAAGAAAACTGTTAAAATTCTTCAGAAACGTCACTTTTGAAGTGTTTTCTTGTACTTTTAAGCCAATCAGATACCCTACGGGCTCGGAAAGTGCAACGAAACCATCAAATTTTAGCTAGAAACTGTATTTTTGTCGATTTTTATTGAATTTGAACTATATTTCAACGTTTTTTGATGGTTCTGAGCCACCAAACACACTTAAAGCATGCAGAATCGACTCAGAATAGGAAAAGGAGACGTTTAGGTCAATTTTATGCATTCTGGCGTTCGTAGATACAAGAAAACTGTTAAAATTCTTCAGAAACGTCACTTTTGAAGTGTTTTCTTGTACTTTTAAGCCAATCAGATACCCTACGGGCTCGGAAAGTGCAACGAAACCATCAAATTTTAGCTAGAAACTGTATTTTTGTCGATTTTTATTGAATTTGAACTATATTTCAACGTTTTTTGATGGTTCTGAGCCACCAAACACACTTAAAGCATGCAGAATCGACTCAGAATAGGAAAAGGAGACGTTTAGGTCAATTTTATGCATTCTGGCGTTCGTAGATACAAGAAAACTGTTAAAATTCTTCAGAAACGTCACTTTTGAAGTGTTTTCTTGTACTTTTAAGCCAATCAGATACCCAACGGGCTCGGAAAGTGCAACGAAACCATCAAATTTTAGCTAGAAACTGTATTTTTGTCGATTTTTATTGAATTTGAACTATATTTCAACGTTTTTTGATGGTTCTGAGCCACCAAACACACTTAAAGCATGCAGAATCGACTCAGAATAGGAAAAGGAGACGTTTAGGTCAATTTTATGCATTCTGGCGTTCGTAGATACAAGAAAACTGTTAAAATTCTTCAGAAACGTCACTTTTGAAGTGTTTTCTTGTACTTTTAAGCCAATCAGATACACTACGGGCTCGGAAAGTGCAACGAAACCATCAAATTTTAGCTAGAAACTGTATTTTTGTCGATTTTTATTGAATTTGAACTATATTTCAACGTTTTTTGATGGTTCTGAGCCACCAAACACACTTAAAGCATGCAGAATCGACTCAGAATAGGAAAAGGAGACGTTTAGGTCAATTTTATGAATTCTGGCGTTCGTAGATACAAGAAAACTGTTAAAATTCTTCAGAAACGTCACTTTTGAAGTGTTTTCTTGTACTTTTATGCCAATCAGATACCCTACGGGCTCGGAAAGTGCAACGAAACCATCAAATTTTAGCTAGAAACTGTATTTTTGTCGATTTTTATTGAATTTGAACTATATTTCAACGTTTTTTGATGGTTCTGAGCCACCAAACACACTTAAAGCATGCAGAATCGACTCAGAATAGGAAAAGGAGACGTTTAGGTCAATTTTATGCATTCTGGCGTTCGTAGATACAAGAAAACTGTTAAAATTCTTCAGAAACATCACTTTTGAAGTGTTTTCTTGTACTTTTAAGCCAATCAGATACCCTACGGGCTCGGAAAGTGCAACCAAACCATAAAATTTTAGCTAGAAACTGTATTTTTGTCGATTTTTATTGAATTTGAACTATATTTCAACGTTTTTTGATGGTTCTGAGCCACCAAACACACTTAAAGCATGCAGAATCGACTCAGAATAGGAAAACAAGACGTTTAGGTCAATTTTATGCATTCTGGCGTTCGTAGATACAAGAAAACTGTTAAAATTCTTCAGAAACGTCACTTTTGAAGTGTTTTCTTGTACTTTTAAGCCAATCAGATACCCTACGGGCTCGGAAAGTGCAACGAAACCATAAAATTTTAGCTAGAAACTGTATTTTTGTCGATTTTTATTGAATTTGAACTATATTTCAACGTTTTTTGATGGTTCTGAGCCACCAAACACACTTAAAGCATGCAGAATCGACTCAGAATAGGAAAAGGAGACGGTTAGGTCAATTTTATGCATTCTGGCGTTCGTAGATACAAGAAAACTGTTAAAATTCTTCAGAAACGTCACTTTTGAAGTGTTTTCTTGTACTTTTAAGCCAATCAGATACCCTACGGGCTCGGAAAGTGCAACGAAACCATCAAATTTTAGCTAGAAACTGTATTTTTGTCGATTTTTATTGAATTTGAACAATATTTCAACGTTTTTTGATGGTTCTGAGCCACCAAACACACTTAAAGCATGCAGAATCGACTCAGAATAGGAAAAGGAGACGTTTAGGTCAATTTTATGCATTCTGGCGTTCGTAGATACAAGAAAACTGTTAAAATTCTTCAGAAACGTCACTTTTGAAGTGTTTTCTTGTACTTTTAAGCCAATCAGATACCCTACGGGCTCGGAAAGTGCAACGAAACCATCAAATTTTAGCTAGAAACTGTATTTTTGTCGATTTTTATTGAATTTGAACTATATTTCAACGTTTTTTGATGGTTCTGAGCCACCAAACACACTTAAAGCATCCAGAATCGACTCAGAATAGGAAAAGGAGACGTTTAGGTCAATTTTATGCATTCTGGCGTTCGTAGATACAAGAAAACTGTTAAAATTCTTCAGAAACGTCACTTTTGAAGTGTTTTCTTGTACTTTTAAGCCAATCAGATACCCTACGGGCTCGGAAAGTGCAACGAAACCATCAAATTTTAGCTAGAAACTGTATTTTTGTCGATTTTTATTGAATTTGAACTATATTTCAACGTTTTTTGATGGTTCTGAGCCACCAAACACACTTAAAGCATGCAGAATCGACTCAGAATAGGAAAAGGAGGCGTTTAGGTCAATTTTATGCATTCTGGCGTTCGTAGATACAAGAAAGCTGTTAAAATTCTTCAGAAACGTCACTTTTGAAGTGTTTTCTTGTACTTTTAAGCCAATCAGATAACCTACGGGCTCGGAAAGTGCAACGAAACCATCAAATTTTAGCTAGAAACTGTATTTTTGTCGATTTTTATTGAATTTGAACTATATTTCAACGTTTTTTGATGGTTCTGAGCCACCAAACACACTTAAAGCATGCAGAATCGACTCAGAATAGGAAAAGGAGACGTTTAGGTCAATTTTATGCATTCTAGCGTTCGTAGATACAAGAAAACTGTTAAAATTCTTCAGAAACGTCACTTTTGAAGTGTTTTCTTGTACTTTTAAGCCAATCAGATACCCTACGGGCTCGGAAAGTGCAACGAAACCATCAAATTTTAGCTAGAAACTGTATTTTTGTCGATTTTTATTGAATTTGAACTATTTTTCAACGTTTTTGATGGTTCTGAGCCACCAAACACATTTAAAGCATGCAGAATCGACTCAGAATAGGAAAAGGAGACGTTTAGGTCAATTTTATGCATTCTGGCGTTCGTAGATTCAAGAAAACTGTTAAAATTCTTCAGAAACGTCACTTTTGAAGTGTTTTCTTGTACTTTTAAGCCAATCAGATACCCTACGGGCTCGGAAAGTGCAACGAAACCATCAAATTTTAGCTAGAAACTGTATTTTTGTCGATTTTTATTGAATTTGAACTATATTTCAACGTTTTTTGATGGTTCTGAGCCACCAAACACACTTAAAGCATGCAGAATCGACTCAGAATAGGAAAAGGAGACGTTTAGGTCAATTTTATGCATTCTGGCATTCGTAGATACAAGAAAACTGTTAAAATTCTTCAGAAACGTCACTTTTGAAGTGTTTTCTTGTACTTTTAAGCCAATCAGATACCCTGCGGGCTCGGAAAGTGCAACGAAACCATCAAATTTTAGCTAGAAACTGTATTTTTGTCGATTTTTATTGAATTTGAACTATATTTCAACGTTTTTTGATGGTTCTGAGCCACCAAACACACTTAAAGCATGCAGAATCGACTCAGAATAGGAAAAGGAGACGTTTAGGTCAATTTTATGCATTCTGGCGTTCGTAGATACAAGAAAACTGTTAAAATTCTTCAGAAACGTCACTTTTGAAGTGTTTTCTTGTACTTTTAAGCCAATCAGATACCCTACGGGCTCGGAAAGTGCAACGAAACCATCAAATTTTAGCTAGAAACTGTATTTTTGTCGATTTTTATTGAATTTGAACTATATTTCAACGTTTTTTGATGGTTCTGAGCCACCAAACACACTTAAAGCATGCAAAATCGACTCAGAATAGGAAAAGGAGACGTTTAGGTCAATTTTATGCATTCTGGCGTTCGTAGATACAAGAAAACTGTTAAAATTCTTCAGAAACGTCACTTTTGAAGTGTTTTCTTGTACTTTTAAGCCAATCAGATACCCTACGGGCTCGGAAAGTGCAACGAAACCATCAAATTTTAGCTAGAAACTGTATTTTTGTCGATTTTTATTGAATTTGAACTATATTTCAACGTTTTTTGATGGTTCTGAGCCACCAAACACAATTAAAGCATGCAGAATCGACTCAGAATAGGAAAAGGAGACGTTTAGGTCAATTTTATGCATTCTGGCGTTCGTAGATACAAGAAAACTGTTAAAATTCTTCAGAAACGTCACTTTTGAAGTGTTTTCTTGTAGTTTTAAGCCAATCAGATACCCTACGGGCTCGGAAAGTGCAACGAAACCATCAAATTTTAGCTAGAAACTGTATTTTTATCGATTTTTATTGAATTTGAACTATCTTTCAACGTTTTTTGATGGTTCTGAGCCACCAAACACACTTAAAGCATGCAGAATCGACTCAGAATAGGAAAAGGAGACGTTTAGGTCAATTTTATGCATTCTGGCGTTCGTAGATACAAGAAAACTGTTAAAATTCTTCAGAAACGTCACTTTTGAAGTGTTTTCTTGTACTTTTAAGCCAATCAGATACCCTACGGGCTCGGAAAGTGCAACGAAACCATCAAATTTTAGCTAGAAACTGTATTTTTGGCGATTTTTATTGAATTTGAACTATATTTCAACGTTTTTTGATGGTTCTGAGCCACCAAACACACTTAAAGCATGCAGAATCGACTCAGAATAGGAAAAGGAGACGTTTAGGTCAATTTTATGCATTCTGGCGTTCGTAGATACAAGAAAACTGTTAAAATTCTTCAGAAACGTCACTTTTGAAGTGTTTTCTTGTACTTTTAAGCCAATCAGATACCCTACGGGCTCGGAAAGTGCAACGAAACCATCAAATTTTAGCTAGAAACTGTATTTTTGTCGATTTTTATTGAATTTGAACTATATTTCAACGTTTTTTGATGGTTCTGAGCCACCAAACACACTTAAAGCATGCAGAATCGACTCAGAATAGGAAAAGGAGACGTTTAGGTCAATTTTATGCATTCTGGCGTTCGTAGATACAAGAAAACTGTTAAAATTCTTCAGAAACGTCACTTTTGAAGTGTTTTCTTGTACTTTTAAGCCAATCAGATACCCTACGGGCTCGGAAAGTGCAACGAAACCATCAAATTTTAGCTAGAAACTGTATTTTTGTCGATTTTTATTGAATTTGAACTATATTTCAACGTTTTTTGATGGTTCTGAGCCACCAAACACACTTAAAGCATGCAGAATCGACTCAGAATAGGAAAAGGAGACGTTTAGGTCAATTTTATGCATTCTGGCGTTCGTAGATACAAGAAAACTGTTAAAATTCTTCAGAAACGTCACTTTTGAAGTGTTTTCTTGTACTTTTAAGCCAATCAGATACCCTACGGGCTCGGAAAGTGCAACGAAACCATCAAATTTTAGCTAGAAACTGTATTTTTGTCGATTTTTATTGAATTTGAACTATATTTCAACGTTTTTTGATGGTTCTGAGCCACCAAACACACTTAAAGCATGCAGAATCGACTCAGAATAGGAAAAGGAGACGTTTAGGTCAATTTTATGCATTCTGGCGTTCGTAGATACAAGAAAACTGTTAAAATTCTTCAGAAACGTCACTTTTGAAGTGTTTTCTTGTACTTTTAAGCCAATCAGATACCCTACGGGCTCGGAAAGTGCAACGAAACCATCAAATTTTAGCTAGAAACTGTATTTTTGTCGATTTTTATTGAATTTGAACTATATTTCAACGTTTTTTGATGGTTCTGAGCCACCAAACACACTTAAAGCATGCAGAATCGACTCAGAATAGGAAAAGGAGACGTTTAGGTCAATTTTATGCATTCTGGCGTTCGTAGATCCAAGAAAACTGTTAAAATTCTTCAGAAACGTCACTTTTGAAGTGTTTTCTTGTACTTTTAAGCCAATCAGATACCCTACGGGCTCGGAAAGTGCAACGAAACCATCACATTTTAGCTAGAAACTGTATTTTTGTCGATTTTTATTGAATTTGAACTATATTTCAACGTTTTTTGATGGTTCTGAGCCACCAAACACACTTAAAGCATGCAGAATCGACTCAGAATAGGAAAAGGAGACGTTTAGGTCAATTTTATGCATTCTGGCGTTCGTAGATACAAGAAAACTGTTAAAATTCTTCAGAAACGTCACTTTTGAAGTGTTTTCGTGTACTGTTAAGCCAATCAGATACCCTACGGGCTCGGAAAGTGCAACGAAACCATCAAATTTTAGCTAGAAACTGTATTTTTGTCGATTTTTATTGAATTTCAACTATATTTCAACGTTTTTTGATGGTTCTGAGCCACCAAACACACTTAAAGCATGCAGAATCGACTCAGAATAGGAAAAGGAGACGTTTAGGTCAATTTTATGCATTCTGGCGTTCGTAGATACAAGAAAACTGTTAAAATTCTTCAGAAACGTCACTTTTGAAGTGTTTTCTTGTACTTTTAAGCCAATCAGATACCCAACGGGCTCGGAAAGTGCAACGAAACCATCAAATTTTAGCTAGAAGCTGTATTTTTGTCGATTTTTATTGAATTTGAACTATATTTCAACGTTTTTTGATGGTTCTGAGCCACCAAACACACTTAAAGCATGCAGAATCGACTCAGAATAGGAAAAGGAGACGTTTAGGTCAATTTTATGCATTCTGGCGTTCGTAGATACAAGAAAACTGTTAAAATTCTTCAGAAACGTCACTTTTGAAGTGTTTTCTTGTACTTTTAAGCCAATCAGATAACCTACGGGCTCGGAAAGTGCAACGAAACCATCAAATTTTAGCTAGAAACTGTATTTTTGTCGATTTTTATTGAATTTGAACTATATTTCAACGGTTTTTGATGGTTCTGAGCCACCAAACACACTTAAAGCATGCAGAATCGACTCAGAATAGGAAAAGGAGACGTTTAGGTCAATTTTATGCATTCTGGCGTTCGTAGATACAAGAAAACTGTTAAAATTCTTCAGAAACGTCACTTTTGAAGTGTTTTCTTGTACTTTTAAGCCAATCAGAAACCCTACGGGCTCGGAAAGTGCAACGAAACCATCAAATTTTAGCTAGAAACTGTATTTTTGTCGATTTTTATTGAATTTGAACTATATTTCAACGTTTTTTGATGGTTCTGAGCCACCAAACACACTTAAAGCATGCAGAATCGACTCAGAATAGGAAAAGGAGACGTTTAGGTCAATTTTATGCATTCTGGCGTTCGTAGATACAAGAAAACTGTTAAAATTCTTCAGAAACGTCACTTTTGAAGTGTTTTCTTGTACTTTTAAGCCAATCAGATACCCTACGGGCTCGGAAAGTGCAACGAAACCATCAAATTTTAGCTAGAAACTGTATTTTTGTCGATTTTTATTGAATTTGAACTATATTTCAACGTTTTTTGATGGTTCTGAGCCACCAAACACACTTAAAGCATGCAGAATTGACTCAGAATAGGAAAAGGAGACGTTTAGGTCAATTTTATGCATTCTGGCGTTCGTAGATACAAGAAAACTGTTAAAATTCTTCAGAAACGTCACTTTTGAAGTGTTTTCTTGTACTTTTAAGCCAATCAGATACTCTACGGGCTCGGAAAGTGCAACGAAACCATCAAATTTTAGCTAGAAACTGTATTTTTGTAGATTTTTATTGAATTTGAACTATATTTCAACGTTTTTTGATGGTTCTGAGCCACCAAACACACTTAAAGCATGCAGAATCGACTCAGAATAGGAAAAGGAGACGTTTAGGTCAATTTTATGCATTCTGGCGTTCGTAGATACAAGAAAACTGTTAAAATTCTTCAGAAACGTCACTTTTGAAGTGTTTTCTTGTACTTTTAAGCCAATCAGATACCCTACGGGCTCGGAAAGTGCAACGAAACCATCAAATTTTAGCTAGAAACTGTATTTTTGTCGATTTTTATTGAATTTGAACTATATTTAAACGTTTTTTGATGGTTCTGAGCCACCAAACACACTTAAAGCATGCAGAATCGACTCAGAATAGGAAAAGGAGACGTTTAGGTCAATTTTATGCATTCTGGCGTTCGTAGATACAAGAAAACTGTTAAAATTCTTCAGAAACGTCACTTTTGAAGTGTCTTCTTGTACTTTTAAGCCAATCAGATACCCTACGGGCTCGGAAAGTGCAACGAAACCATCAAATTTTAGCTAGAAACTGTATTTTTGTCGATTTTTATTGAATTTGAACTATATTTCAACGTTTTTTGATGGTTCTGAGCCACCAAACACACTTAAAGCATGCAGAATCGACTCAGAATAGGAAAAGGAGACGTTTAGGTCAATTTTATGCATTCTGGCGTTCGTAGATACAAGAAAACTGTTAAAAGTCTTCAGAAACGTCACTTTTGAAGTGTTTTCTTGTACTTTTAAGCCAATCAGATACCCTACGGGCTCGGAAAGTGCAACGAAACCATCAAATTTTAGCTAGAAACTGTATTTTTGTCGATTTTTATTGAATTTGAACTATATTTCAACGTTTTTTGATGGTTCTGAGCCACCAAACACACTTAAAGCATGCAGAATCGACTCAGAATAGGAAAAGGAGACGTTTAGGTCAATTTTATGCATTCTGGCTTTCGTCGATACAAGAAAACTGTTAAAATTCTTCAGAAACGTCACTTTTGAAGTGTTTTCTTGTACTTTTAAGCCAATCAGATACCCTACGGGCTCGGAAAGTGCAACGAAACCATCAAATTTTAGCTAGAAACTGTATTTTTGTCGATTTTTATTGAATTTGAACTATATTTCAACGTTTTTTGATGGTTCTGAGCCACCAAACACACTTAAAGCATGCAGAATCAACTCAGAATAGGAAAAGGAGACGTTTAGGTCAATTTTATGCATTCTGGCGTTCGTAGATACAAGAAAACTGTTAAAATTCTTCAGAAACGTCACTTTTGAAGTGTTTTCTTGTACTTTTAAGCCAATCAGATACCCTACGGGCTCGGAAAGTGCAACGAAACCATCAAATTTTAGCTAGAAACTGTATTTTTGTCGATTTTTATTGAATTTGAACTATATTTCAACGTTTTTTGATGGTTCTGAGCCACCAAACACACTTAAAGCATGCAGAATCGACTCAGAATAGGAAAAGGAGACGTTTAGGTCAATTTTATGCATTCTGGCGTTCGTAGATACAAGAAAACTGTTAAAATTCTTCAGAAACGTCACTTTTGAAGTGTTTTCTTGTACTTTTAAGCCAATCAGATACCCTACGGGCTCGGAAAGTGCAACGAAACCATCAAATTTTAGCTAGAAACTGTATTTTTGTCGATTTTTATTGAATTTGAACTATATTTCAACGTTTTTTGATGGTTCTGAGCCACCAAACACACTTAAAGCATGCAGAATCGACTCAGAATAGGAAAAGGAGACGTTTAGGTCAATTTTATGCATTCTGGCGTTCGTAGATACAAGAAAACTGTTAAAATTCTTCAGAAACGTCACTTTTGAAGTGTTTTCTTGTACTTTTAAGCCAATCAGATACCCTACGGGCTCGGAAAGTGCAACGAAACCATCAAATTTTAGCTAGAAACTGTATTTTTGTCGATTTTTATTGAATTTGAACTATATTTCAACGTTTTTTGATGGTTCTGAGCCACCAAACACACTTAAAGCATGCAGAATCGACTCAGAATAGGAAAAGGAGACGTTTAGGTCAATTTTATGCATTCTGGCGTTCGTAGATACAAGAAAACTGTTAAAATTTTTCAGAAACGTCACTTTTGAAGTGTTTTCTTGTACTTTTAAGCCAATCAGATACCCTACGGGCTCGGAAAGTGCAACGAAACCATCAAATTTTAGCTAGAAACTGTATTTTTGTCGATTTTTATTGAATTTGAACTATATTTCAACGTTTTTTGATGGTTCTGAGCCACCAAACACACTTAAAGCATGCAGAATCGACTCAGAATAGGAAAAGGAGACGTTTAGGTCAATTTTATGCATTCTGGCGTTCGTAGATACAAGAAAACTGTTAAAATTCTTCAGAAACGTCACTTTTGAAGTGTTTTCTTGTACTTTTAAGCCAATCAGATACCCTACGGGCTCGGAAAGTGCAACGAAACCATCAAATTTTAGCTAGAAACTGTATTTTTGTCGATTTTTATTGAATTTGAACTATATTTCAACGTTTTTTGATGGTTCTGAGCCACCAAACACACTTAAAGCATGCAGAATCGACTCAGAATAGGAAAAGGAGACGTTTAGGTCAATTTTATGCATTCTGGCGTTCGTAGATACAAGAAAACTGTTAAAATTCTTCAGAAAGGTCACTTTTGAAGTGTTTTCTTGTACTTTTAAGCCAATCAGATACCCTACGGGCTCGGAAAGTGCAACGAAACCATCAAATTTTAGCTAGAAACTGTATTTTTGTCGATTTTTATTGAATTTGAACTATATTTCAACGTTTTTTGATGGTTCTGAGCCACCAAACACACTTAAAGCATGCAGAATCGACTCAGAAGAGGAAAAGGAGTCGTTTAGGTCAATTTTATGCATTCTGGCGTTCGTAGATACAAGAAAACTGTTAAAATTCTTCAGAAACGTCACTTTTGAAGTGTTTTCTTGTACGTTTAAGCCAATCAGATACCCTACGGGCTCGGAAAGTGCAACGAAACCATCAAATTTTAGCTAGAAACTGTATTTTTATCGATTTTTATTGAATTTGAACTATATTTCAACGTTTTTTGATGGTTCTGAGCCACCAAACACACTTAAAGCATGCAGAATCGACTCAGAATAGGAAAAGGAGACGTTTAGGTCAATTTTATGCATTCTGGCGTTCGTAGATACAAGAAAACTGTTAAAATTCTTCAGAAACGTCACTTTTGAAGTGTTTTCTTGTACTTTTAAGCCAATCAGATACCCTACGGGCTCGGAAAGTGCAACGAAACCATCAAATTTTAGCTAGAAACTGTATTTTTGTCGATTTTTATTGAATTTGAACTATATTTCAACGTTTTTTGATGGTTCTGAGCCACCAAACACACTTAAAGCATGCAGAATCGACTCAGAATAGGAAAAGGAGACGTTTAGGTCAATTTTATGCATTCTGGCGTTCGTAGATACAAGAAAACTGTTAAAATTCTTCAGAAACGTCACTTTTGAAGTGTTTTCTTGTACTTTTAAGCCAATCAGATACCCTACGGGCTCGGAAAGTGCAACGAAACCATCAAATTTTAGCTAGAAACTGTATTTTTGTCGATTTTTATTGAATTTGAACTATATTTCAACGTTTTTTGATGGTTCTGAGCCACCAAACACACTTAAAGCATGCAGAATCGACTCAGAATAGGAAAAGGAGACGTTTAGGTCAATTTTATGCATTCTGGCGTTCGTAGATACAAGAAAACTGTTAAAATTCTTCAGAAACGTCACTTTTGAAGTGTTTTCTTGTACTTTTAAGCCAATCAGATACCCTACGGGCTCGGAAAGTGCAACGAAACCATCAAATTTTAGCTAGAAACTGTATTTTTGTCGATTTTTATTGAATTTGAACTATATTTCAACGTTTTTTGATGGTTCTGAGCCACCAAACACACTTAAAGCATGCAGAATCGACTCAGAAGAGGAAAAGGAGACGTTTAGGTCAATTTTATGCATTCTGGCGTTCGTAGATACAAGAAAACTGTTAAAATTCTTCAGAAACGTCACTTTTGAAGTGTTTTCTTGTACGTTTAAGCCAATCAGATACCCTACGGGCTCGGAAAGTGCAACGAAACCATCAAATTTTAGCTAGAAACTGTATTTTTGTCGATTTTTATTGAATTTGAACTATATTTCAACGTTTTTTGATGGTTCTGAGCCACCAAACACACTTAAAGCATGCAGAATCGACTCAGAATAGGAAAAGGAGACGTTTAGGTCAATTTTATGCATTCTGGCGTTCGTAGATACAAGAAAACTGTTAAAATTCTTCAGAAACGTCACTTTTGAAGTGTTTTCTTGTACTTTTAAGCCAATCAGATACCCTACGGGCTCGGAAAGTGCAACGAAACCATCAAATTTTAGCTAGAAACTGTATTTTTGTCGATTTTTATTGAATTTGAACTATATTTCAACGTTTTTTGATGGTTCTGAGCCACCAAACACACTTAAAGCATGCAGAATCGACTCAGAATAGGAAAAGGAGACGTTTAGGTCAATTTTATGCATTCTGGCGTTCGTAGATACAAGAAAACTGTTAAAATTCTTCAGAAACGTCACTTTTGAAGTGTTTTCTTGTACTTTTAAGCCAATCAGATACCCTACGGGCTCGGAAAGTGCAACGAAACCATCAAATTTTAGCTAGAAACTGTATTTTTGTCGATTTTTATTGAATTTGAACTATATTTCAACGTTTTTTGATGGTTCTGAGCCACCAAACACACTTAAAGCATGCAGAATCGACTCAGAATAGGAAAAGGAGACGTTTAGGTCAATTTTATGCATTCTGGCGTTCGTAGATACAAGAAAACTGTTAAAATTCTTCAGAAACGTCACTTTTGAAGTGTTTTCTTGTACTTTTAAGCCAATCAGATACCCTACGGGCTCGGAAAGTGCAACGAAACCATCAAATTTTAGCTAGAAACTGTATTTTTGTCGATTTTTATTGAATTTGAACTATATTTCAACGTTTTTTGATGGTTCTGAGCCACCAAACACACTTAAAGCATGCAGAATCGACTCAGAATAGGAGAAGGAGACGTTTAGGTCAATTTTATGCATTCTGGCGTTCGTAGATACAAGAAAACTGTTAAAATTCTTCAGAAACGTCACTTTTGAAGTGTTTTCTTGTACTTTTAAGCCAATCAGATACCCTACGGGCTCGGAAAGTGCAACGAAACCATCAAATTTTAGCTAGAAACTGTATTTTTGTCGATTTTTATTGAATTTGAACTATATTTCAACGTTTTTTGATGGTTCTGAGCCACCAAACACACTTAAAGCATGCAGAATCGACTCAGAATAGGAAAAGGAGACGATTAGGTCAATTTTATGCATTCTGGCGTTCGTAGATACAAGAAAACTGTTAAAATTCTTCAGAAACGTCACTTTTGAAGTGTTTTCTTGTACTTTTAAGCCAATCAGATACCCTACGGGCTCGGAAAGTGCAACGAAACCATCAAATTTTAGCTAGAAACTGTATTTTTGTCGATTTTTATTGAATTTGAACTATATTTCAACGTTTTTTGATGGTTCTGAGCCACCAAACACACTTAAAGCATGCAGAATCGACTCAGAATAGGAAAAGGAGACGTTTAGGTCAATTTTATGCATTCTGGCGTTCGTAGATACAAGAAAACTGTTAAAATTCTTCAGAAACGTCACTTTTGAAGTGTTTTCTTGTACTTTTAAGCCAATCAGATACCCTACGGGCTCGGAAAGTGCAACGAAACCATCAAATTTTAGCTAGAAACTGTATTTTTGTCGATTTTTATTGAATTTGAACTATATTTCAACGTTTTTTGATGGTTCTGAGCCACCAAACACACTTAAAGCATGCAGAATCGACTCAGAATAGGAAAAGGAGACGTTTAGGTCAATTTTATGCATTCTGGCGTTCGTAGATACAAGAAAACTGTTAAAATTCTTCAGAAACGTCACTTTTGAAGTGTTTTCTTGTACTTTTAAGCCAATCAGATACCCTACGGGCTCGGAAAGTGCAACGAAACCATCAAATTTTAGCTAGAAACTGTATTTTTGTCGATTTTTATTGAATTTGAACTATATTTCAACGTTTTTTGATGGTTCTGAGCCACCAAACACACTTAAAGCATGCAGAATCGACTCAGAATAGGAAAAGGAGACGTTTAGGTCAATTTTATGCATTCTGGCGTTCGTAGATACAAGAAAACTGTTAAAATTCTTCAGAAACGTCACTTTTGAAGTGTTTTCTTGTACTTTTAAGCCAATCAGATACCCTACGGGCTCGGAAAGTGCAACGAAACCATCAAATTTTAGCTAGAAACTGTATTTTTGTCGATTTTTATTGAATTTGAACTATATTTCAACGTTTTTTGATGGTTCTGAGCCACCAAACACACTTAAAGCATGCAGAATCGACTCAGAATAGGAAAAGGAGACGTTTAGGTCAATTTTATGCATTCTGGCGTTCGTAGATACAAGAAAACTGTTAAAATTCTTCAGAAACGTCACTTTTGAAGTGTTTTCTTGTACTTTTAAGCCAATCAGATACCCAACGGGCTCGGAAAGTGCAACGAAACCATCAAATTTAGCTAGAAACTGTATTTTTGTCGATTTTTATTGAATTTGAACTATATTTCAACGTTTTTTGATGGTTCTGAGCCACCAAACACACTTAAAGCATGCAGAATCGACTCGGAATAGGAAAAAGGAGACGTTTAGGTCAATTTTATGCATTCTGGCGTTCGTAGATACAAGAAAACTGTTTAAATTCTTCAGAAACGTCACTTTTGAAGTGTTTTCTTGTACTTTTAAGCCAATCAGATACCCTACGGGCTCGGAAAGTGCAACGAAACCATCAAATTTTAGCTAAAAACTGTATTTTTGTCGATTTTTATTGAATTTGAACTATATTTCAACGTTTTTTGATGGTTCTGAGCCACCAAACACACTTAAAGCATGCAGAATCGACTCAGAATAGGAAAAGGAGACGTTTAGGTCAATTTTATGCATTCTGGCGTTCGTAGATACAAGAAAACTGTTAAAATTCTTCAGAAACGTCACTTTTGAAGTGTTTTCTTGTACTTTTAAGCCAATCAGATACCCTACGGGCTCGGAAAGTGCAACGAAACCATCAAATTTTAGCTAGAAACTGTATTTTTGTCGATTTTTATTGAATTTGAACTATATTTCAACGTTTTTTGATGGTTCTGAGCCACCAAACACACTTAAAGCATGCAGAATCGACTCAGAATAGGAAAAGGAGACGTTTAGGTCAATTTTATGCATTCTGGCGTTCGTAGATACAAGAAAACTGTTAAAATTCTTCAGAAACGTCACTTTTGAAGTGTTTTCTTGTACTTTTAAGCAAATCAGATACCCTACGGGCTCGGAAAGTGCAACGAAACCATCAAATTTTAGCTAGAAACTGTATTTTTGTCGATTTTTATTGAATTTGAACTATATTTCAACGTTTTTTGATGGTTCTGAGCCACCAAACACACTTAAAGCATGCAGAATCGACTCAGAATAGGAAAAGGAGACGTTTAGGTCAATTTTATGCATTCTGGCGTTCGTAGATACAAGAAAACTGTTAAAATTCTTCAGAAACGTCACTTTTGAAGTGTTTTCTTGTACTTTTAAGCCAATCAGATACCCTACGGGCTCGGAAAGTGCAACGAAACCATCAAATTTTAGCTAGAAACTGTATTTTTGTCGATTTTTATTGAATTTGAACTATATTTCAACGTTTTTTGATGGTTCTGAGCCACCAAACACACTTAAAGCATGCAGAATCGACTCAGAATAGGAAAAGGAGACGTTTAGGTCAATTTTATGCATTATGGCGTTCGTAGATACAAGAAAACTGTTAAAATTCTTCAGAAACGTCACTTTTGAAGTGTTTTCTTGTACTTTTAAGCCAATCAGATACCCTACGGGCTCGGAAAGTGCAACGAAACCATCAAATTTTAGCTAGAAATGGTATTTTTGTCGATTTTTATTGAATTTGAACTATATTTCAAAGTTTTTTGATGGTTCTGAGCCACCAAACACACTTAAAGCATGCAGAATCGACTCAGAATAGGAAAAGGAGACGTTTAGGTCAATTTTATGCATTCTGGCGTTCGTAGATACAAGAAAACTGTTAAAATTCTTCAGAAACGTCACTTTTGAAGTGTTTTCTTGTACTTTTAAGCCAATCAGATACCCTACGGGCTCGGAAAGTGCAACGAAACCATCAAATTTTAGCTAGAAACTGTATTTTTGTCGATTTTTATTGAATTTGAACTATATTTCAACGTTTTTTGATGGTTCTGAGCCACCAAACACACTTAAAGCATGCAGAATCGACTCAGAATAGGAAAAGGAGACGTTTAGGTCAATTTTATGCATTCTGGCGTTCGTAGATACAAGAAAACTGTTAAAATTCTTCAGAAACGTCACTTTTGAAGTGTTTTCTTGTACTTTTAAGCAAATCAGATACCCTACGGGCTCGGAAAGTGCAACGAAACCATCAAATTTTAGCTAGAAACTGTATTTTTGTCGATTTTTATTGAATTTGAACTATATTTCAACGTTTTTTGATGGTTCTGAGCCACCAAACACACTTAAAGCATGCAGAATCGACTCAGAATAGGAAAAGGAGACGTTTAGGTCAATTTTATGCATTCTGGCGTTCGTAGATACAAGAAAACTGTTAAAATTCTTCAGAAACGTCACTTTTGAAGTGTTTTCTTGTACTTTTAAGCCAATCAGATACCCTACGGGCTCGGAAAGTGCAACGAAACCATCAAATTTTAGCTAGAAACTGTATTTTTGTCGATTTTTATTGAATTTGAACTATATTTCAACGTTTTTTGATGGTTCTGAGCCACCAAACACACTTAAAGCATGCAGAATCGACTCAGAATAGGAAAAGGAGACGTTTAGGTCAATTTTATGCATTCTGGCGTTCGTAGATACAAGAAAACTGTTAAAATTCTTCAGAAACGTCACTTTTGAAGTGTTTTCTTGTACTTTTAAGCCAATCAGATACCCTACGGGCTCGGAAAGTGCAACGAAACCATCAAATTTTAGCTAGAAATGGTATTTTTGTCGATTTTTATTGAATTTGAACTATATTTCAACGTTTTTTGATGGTTCTGAGCCACCAAACACACTTAAAGCAATGAGAATCGACTCAGAATAGGAAAAGGAGACGTTTAGGTCAATTTTATGCATTCTGGCGTTCGTAGATACAAGAAAACTGTTAAAATTCTTCAGAAACGTCACTTTTGAAGTGTTTTCTTGTACTTTTAAGCCAATCAGATACCCTACGGTCTCGGAAAGTGCAACGAAACCATCAAATTTTAGCTAGAAACTATATTTTTGTCGATTTTTATTGAATTTGAACTATATTTCAACGTTTTTTGATGGTTCTGAGCCACCAAACACACTTAAAGCATGCAGAATCGACTCAGAATAGGAAAAGGAGACGTTTAGGTCAATTTTATGCATTCTGGCGTTCGTAGATACAAGAAAACTGTTAAAATTCTTCAGAAACGTCACTTTTGAAGTGTTTTCTTGTACTTTTAAGCCAATCAGATACCCTACGGGCTCGGAAAGTGCAACGAAACCATCAAATTTTAGCTAGAAACTGTATTTTTGTCGATTTTTATTGAATTTGAACTATATTTCAACGTTTTTTGATGGTTCTGAGCCACCAAACACACTTAAAGCATGCAGAATCGACTCAGAATAGGAAAAGGAGACGTTTAGGTCAATTTTATGCATTCTGGCGTTCGTAGATACAAGAAAACTGTTAAAATTCTTCAGAAACGTCACTTTTGAATTGTTTTCTTGTACTTTTAAGCCAATCAGATACCCTACGGGCTCGGAAAGTGCAACGAAACCATCAAATTTTAGCTAGAAACTGTATTTTTGTCGATTTTTATTGAATTTGAACTATATTTCAACGTTTTTTGATGGTTCTGAGCCACCAAACACACTTAAAGCATGCAGAATCGACTCAGAATAGGAAAAGGAGATGTTTAGGTCAATTTTATGCATTCTGGCGTTCGTAGATACAAGAAAACTGTTAAAATTCTTCAGAAACGTCACTTTTGAAGTGTTTTCTTGTACTTTTAAGCCAATCAGATACCCAACGGGCTCGGAAAGTGCAACGAAACCATCAAATTTTAGCTAGAAACTGTATTTTTGTCGATTTTTATTGAATTTGAACTATATTTCAACGTTTTTTTATGGTTCTGAGCCACCAAACACACTTAAAGCATGCAGAATCGACTCAGAATAGGAAAAGGAGACGTTTAGGTCAATTTTATGCATTCTGGCGTTCGTAGATACAAGAAAACTGTTAAAATTCTTCAGAAACGTCACTTTTGAAGTGTTTTCTTGTACTTTTAAGCCAATCAGATACCCTAGGGGCTCGGAAAGTGCAACGAAACCATCAAATTTTAGCTAGAAACTGTATTTTTGTCGATTTTTATTGAATTTGAACTATATTTCAATGTTTTTTGATGGTTCTGAGCCACCAAACACACTTAAAGCATGCAGAATCGACTCAGAATAGGAAAAGGAGACGTTTAGGTCAATTTTATGCATTCTGGCGTTCGTAGATACAAGAAAACTGTTAAAATTCTTCAGAAACGTCACTTTTGAAGTGTTTTCTTGTACTTTTAAGCCAATCAGATACCCTACGGGCTCGGAAAGTGCAACGAAACCATCAAATTTTAGCTAGAAACTGTATTTTTGTCGATTTTTATTGAATTTGAACTATATTTCAACGTTTTTTGATGGTTCTGAGCCACCAAACACACTTAAAGCATGCAGAATCGACTCAGAATAGGAAAAGGAGACGTTTAGGTCAATTTTATGCATTCTGGCGTTCGTAGATACAAGAAAACTGTTAAAATTCTTCAGAAACGTCACTTTTGAAGTGTTTTCTTGTACTTTTAAGCCAATCAGATACCCTACGGGCTCGGAAAGTGCAACGAAACCATCAAATTTTAGCTAGAAACTGTATTTTTGTCGATTTTTATTGAATTTGAACTATATTTCAACGTTTTTTGATGGTTCTGAGCCACCAAACACACTTAAAGCATGCAGAATCGACTCAGAATAGGAAAAGGAGACGTTTAGGTCAATTTTATGCATTCTGGCGTTCGTAGATACAAGAAAACTGTTAAAATTCTTCAGAAACGTCACTTTTGAAGTGTTTTCTTGTACTTTTAAGCCAATCAGATACCCTACGGGCTCGGAAAGTGCAACGAAACCATCAAATTTTAGCTAGAAACTGTATTTTTGTCGATTTTTATTGAATTTGAACTATATTTCAAAGTTTTTTGATGGTTCTGAGCCACCAAACACACTTAAAGCATGCAGAATCGACTCAGAATAGGAAAAGGAGACGTTTAGGTCAATTTTATGCATTCTGGCGTTCGTAGATACAAGAAAACTGTTAAAATTCTTCAGAAACGTCACTTTTGAAGTGTTTTCTTGTACTTTTAAGCCAATCAGATACCCTACGGGCTCGGAAAGTGCAACGAAACCATCAAATTTTAGCTAGAAACTGTATTTTTGTCGATTTTTATTGAATTTGAACTATATTTCAACGTTTTTTGATGGTTCTGAGCCACCAAACACACTTAAAGCATGCAGAATCGACTCAGAATAGGAAAAGGAGACGTTTAGGTCAATTTTATGCATTCTGGCGTTAGTAGATACAAGAAAACTGTTAAAATTCTTCAGAAACGTCACTTTTGAAGTGTTTTCTTGTGCTTTTAAGCCAATCAGATACCCTACGGGCTCGGAAAGTGCAACGAAACCATCAAATTTTAGCTAGAAACTGTATTTTTGTCGATTTTTATTGAATTTGAACTATATTTCAACGTTTTTTTATGGTTCTGAGCCACCAAACACACTTAAAGCATGCAGAATCGACTCAAAATAGGAAAAGGAGACGTTTAGGTCAATTTTATGCATTCTGGCGTTCGTAGATACAAGAAAACTGTTAAAATTCTTCAGAAACGTCACTTTTGAAGTGTTTTCTTGTACTTTTAAGCCAATCAGATACCCTACGGGCTCGGAAAGTGCAACGAAACCATCAAATTTTAGCTAGAAACTGTATTTTTGTCGATTTTTATTGAATTTGAACTATATTTCAACGTTTTTTGATGGTTCTGAGCCACCAAACACACTTAAAGCATGCAGAATCGACTCAGAATAGGAAAAGGAGACGTTTAGGTCAATTTTATGCATTCTGGCGTTCGTAGATACAAGAAAACTGTTAAAATTCTTCAGAAACGTCACTTTTGAAGTGTTTTCTTGTACTTTAAGCCAATCAGATACCCTACGGGCTCGGAAAGTGCAACGAAACCATCAAATTTTAGCTAGAAACTGTATTTTTGTCGATTTTTATTGAATTTGAACTATATTTGAACGTTTTTTGATGGTTCTGAGCCACCAAACACACTTAAAGCATGCAGAATCGACTCAGAATAGGAAAAGGAGACGTTTAGGTCAATTTTATGCATTCTGGCGTTCGTAGATACAAGAAAACTGTTAAAATTCTTCAGAAACGTCACTTTTGAAGTGTTTTCTTGTACTTTTAAGCCAATCAGATACCCAACGGGCTCGGAAAGTGCAACGAAACCATCAAATTTTAGCTAGAAACTGTATTTTTGTCGATTTTTATTGAATTTGAACTATATTTCAACGTTTTTTGATGGTTCTGAGCCACCAAACACACTTAAAGCATGCAGAATCGACTCGGAATAGGAAAAGGAGACGTTTAGGTCAATTTTATGCATTCTGGCGTTCGTAGATACAAGAAAACTGTTAAATTCTTCAGAAACGTCACTTTTGAAGTGTTTTCTTGTACTTTTAAGCCAATCAGATACCCTACGGGCTCGGAAAGTGCAACGAAACCATCAAATTTTAGCTAGAAACTGTATTTTTGTCGATTTTTATTGAATTTGAACTATATTTCAACGTTTTTTGATGGTTCTGAGCCACCAAACACACTTAAAGCATGCAGAATCGACTCAGAATAGGAAAAGGAGACGTTTAGGTCAATTTTATGCATTCTGGCGTTCGTAGATACAAGAAAACTGTTAAAATTCTTCAGAAACGTCACTTTTGAAGTGTTTTCTTGTACTTTTAAGCCAATCAGATACCCTACGGGCTCGGAAAGTGCAACGAAACCATCAAATTTTAGCTAGAAACTGTATTTTTGTCGATTTTTATTGAATTTGAACTATATTTCAACGTTTTTTGATGGTTCTGAGCCACCAAACACACTTAAAGCATGCAGAATCGACTCAGAATAGGAAAAGGAGACGTTTAGGTCAATTTTATGCATTCTGGCGTTCGTAGATACAAGAAAACTGTTAAAATTCTTCAGAAACGTCACTTTTGAAGTGTTTTCTTGTACTTTTAAGCCAATCAGATAACCTACGGGCTCGGAAAGTGCAACGAAACCATCAAATTTTAGCTAGAAACTGTATTTTTGTCGATTTTTATTGAATTTGAACTATATTTCAACGTTTTTTGATGGTTCTGAGCCACCAAACACACTTAAAGCATGCAGAATCGACTCAGAATAGGAAAAGGAGACGTTTAGGTCAATTTTATGCATTCTGGCGTTCGTAGATACAAGAAAACTGTTAAAATTCTTCAGAAACGTCACTTTTGAAGTGTTTTCTTGTACTTTTAAGCCAATCAGATACCCTACGGGCTCGGAAAGTGCAACGAAACCATCAAATTTTAGCTAGAAACTGTATTTTTGTCGATTTTTATTGAATTTGAACTATATTTCAACGTTTTTTGATGGTTCTGAGCCACCAAACACACTTAAAGCATGCAGAATCGACTCAGAATAGGAAAAGGAGACGTTTAGGTCAATTTTATGCATTCTGGCGTTCGTAGATACAAGAAAACTGTTAAAATTCTTCAGAAACGTCACTTTTGAAGTGTTTTCTTGTACTTTTAAGCCAATCAGATACCCGACGGGCTCGGAAAGTGCAACGAAACCATCAAATTTTAGCTAGAAACTGTATTTTTGTCGATTTTTATTGAATTTGAACTATATTTCAACGTTTTTTGATGGTTCTGAGCCACCAAACACACTTAAAGCATGCAGAATCGACTCAGAATAGGAAAAGGAGACGTTTAGGTCAATTTTATGCATTCTGGCGTTCGTAGATACAAGAAAACTGTTAAAATTCTTCAGAAACGTCACTTTTGAAGTGTTTTCTTGTACTTTTAAGCCAATCAGATACCCTACGGGCTCGGAAAGTGCAACGAAACCATCAAATTTTAGCCAGAAACTGTATTTTTGTCGATTTTTATTGAATTTGAACTATATTTCAACGTTTTTTGATGGTTCTGAGCCACCAAACACACTTAAAGCATGCAGAATCGACTCAGAATAGGAAAAGGAGACGTTTAGGTCAATTTTATGCATTCTGGCGATCGTAGATACAAGAAAACTGTTAAAATTCTTCAGAAACGTCACTTTTGAAGTGTTTTCTTGTACTTTTAAGCCAATCAGATACCCTACGGGCTCGGAAAGTGCAACGAAACCATCAAATTTTAGCCAGAAACTGTATTTTTGTCGATTTTTATTGAATTTGAACTATATTTCAACGTTTTTTGATGGTTCTGAGCCACCAAACACACTTAAAGCATGCAGAATCGACTCAGAATAGGAAAAGGAGACGTTTAGGTCAATTTTATGCATTCTGGCGTTCGTAGATACAAGAAAACTGTTAAAATTCTTCAGAAACGTCACTTTTGAAGTGTTTTCTTGTACTTTTAAGCCAATCAGATACCCTACGGGCTCGAAAAGTGCAACGAAACCATCAAATTTTAGCTAGAAACTGTATTTTTGTCGATTTTTATTGAATTTGAACTATATTTCAACGTTTTTTGATGGTTCTGAGCCACCAAACACACTTAAAGCATGCAGAATAGACTCAGAATAGGAAAAGGAGACGTTTAGGTCAATTTTATGCATTCTGGCGTTCGTAGATACAAGAAAACTGTTAAAATTCTTCAGAAACGTCACTTTTGAAGTGTTTTCTTGTACTTTTAAGCCAATCAGATACCCTACGGGCTCGGAAAGTGCAACGAAACCATCAAATTTTAGCTAGAAACTGTATTTTTGTCGATTTTTATTGAATTTGAACTATATTTCAACGTTTTTTGATGGTTCTGAGCCACCAAACACACTTAAAGCATGCAGAATCGACTCAGAATAGGAAAAGGAGACGTTTAGGTCAATTTTATGCATTCTGGCGTTCGTAATTACAAGAAAACTGTTAAAATTCTTCAGAAACGTCACTTTTGAAGTGTTTTCTTGTACTTTTAAGCCAATCAGATACCCTACGGGCTCGGAAAGTGCAACGAAACCATCAAATTTTAGCTAGAAACTGTATTTTTGTCGATTTTTATTGAATTTGAACTATATTTCGACGTTTTTTGATGGTTCTGAGCCACCAAACACACTTAAAGCATGCAGAATCGACTCAGAATAGGAAAAGGAGACGCTTAGGTCAATTTTATGCATTCTGGCGTTCGTAATTACAAGAAAACTGTTAAAATTCTTCAGAAACGTCACTTTTGAAGTGTTTTCTTGTACTTTTAAGCCAATCAGATACCCTACGGGCTCGGAAAGTGCACGAAACCATCAAATTTTAGCTAGAAACTGTATTTTTGTCGATTTTTATTGAATTTGAACTATATTTCAACGTTTTTTGATGGTTCTGAGCCACCAAACACACTTAAAGCATGCAGAATCGACTCAGAATAGGAAAAGGAGATGTTTAGGTCAATTTTATGCATTCTGGCGTTCGTAGATACAAGAAAACTGTTAAAATTCTTCAGAAACGTCACTTTTGAAGTGTTTTCTTGTACTTTTAAGCCAATCAGATACCCTACGGGCTCGGAAAGTGCAACGAAACCATCAAATTTTAGCTAGAAACTGTATTTTTGTCGATTTTTATTGAATTTGAACTATATTTCAACGTTTTTTGATGGTTCTGAGCCACCAAACACACTTAAAGCATGCAGAATCGACTCAGAATAGGAAAAGGAGATGTTTAGGTCAATTTTATGCATTCTGGCGTTCGTAGATACAAGAAAACTGTTAAAATTCTTCAGAAACGTCACTTTTGAAGTGTTTTCTTGTACTTTTAAGCCAATCAGATACCCTACGGGCTCGGAAAGTGCAACGAAACCATCAAATTTTAGCTAGAAACTGTATTTTTGTCGATTTTTATTGAATTTGAACTATATTTCAACGTTTTTTGATGGTTCTGAGCCACCAAACACACTTAAAGCATGCAGAATCGACTCAGAATAGGAAAAGGAGACGTTTAGGTCAATTTTATGCATTCTGGCGTTCGTAGATACAAGAAAACTGTTAAAATTCTTCAGAAACGTCACTTTTGAAGTGTTTTCTTGTACTTTTAAGCCAATCAGATACCCTACGGGCTCGGAAAGTGCAACGAAACCATCAAATTTTAGCTAGAAACTGTATTTTTGTCGATTTTTATTGAATTTGAACTATATTTCAACGTTTTTTGATGGTTCTGAGCCACCAAACACACTTAAAGCATGCAGAATCGACTCAGAATAGGAAAAGGAGACGTTTAGGTCAATTTTATGCATTCTGGCGTTCGTAGATACAAGAAAACTGTTAAAATTCTTCAGAAACGTCACTTTTGAAGTGTTTTCTTGTACTTTTAAGCCAATCAGATACCCTACGGGCTCGGAAAGTGCAACGAAACCATCAAATTTTAGCTAGAAACTGTATTTTTGTCGATTTTTATTGAATTTGAACTATATTTCAACGTTTTTTGATGGTTCTGAGCCACCAAACACACTTAAAGCATGCAGAATCGACTCAGAATAGGAAAAGGAGACGTTTAGGTCAATTTTATGCATTCTGGCGTTCGTAGATACAAGAAAACTGTTAAAATTCTTCAGAAACGTCACTTTTGAAGTGTTTTCTTGTACTTTTAAGCCAATCAGATACCCTACGGGCTCGGAAAGTGCAACGAAACCATCAAATTTTAGCTAGAAACTGTATTTTTGTCGATTTTTATTGAATTTGAACTATATTTCAACGTTTTTGATGGTTCTGAGCCACCAAACACACTTAAAGCATGCAGAATCGACTCAGAATAGGAAAAGGAGACGTTTAGGTCAATTTTATGCATTCTGGCGTTCGTAGATACAAGAAAACTGTTAAAATTCTTCAGAAACGTCACTTTTGAAGTGTTTTCTTGTACTTTTAAGCCAATCAGATACCCTACGGGCTCGGAAAGTGCAACGAAACCATCAAATTTTAGCTAGAAACTGTATTTTTGTCGATTTTTATTGAATTTGAACTATATTTCAACGTTTTTTGATGGTTCTGAGCCACCAAACACACTTAAAGCATGCAGAATCGACTCAGAATAGGAAAAGGAGACGTTTAGGTCAAATTTATGCATTCTGGCGTTCGTAGATACAAGAAAACTGTTAAAATTCTTCAGAAACGTCACTTTTGAAGTGTTTTCTTGTACTTTTAAGCCAATCAGATAACCTACGGGCTCGGAAAGTGCAACGAAACCATCAAATTTTAGCTAGAAACTGTATTTTTGTCGATTTTTATTGAATTTGAACTATATTTCAACGTTTTTTGATGGTTCTGAGCACCAAACACACTTAAAGCATGCAGAATCGACTCAGAATAGGAAAAGGAGACGTTTAGGTCAATTTTATGCATTCTGGCGTTCGTAGATACAAGAAAACTGTTAAAATTCTTCAGAAACGACACTTTTGAAGTGTTTTCTTGTACTTTTAAGCCAATCAGATACCCTACGGGCTCGGAAAGTGCAACGAAACCATCAAATTTTAGCTAGAAACTGTATTTTTGTCGATTTTTATTGAATTTGAACTATATTTCAACGTTTTTTGATAGTTCTGAGCCACCAAACACACTTAAAGCATGCAGAATCGACTCAGAATAGGAAAAGGAGACGTTTAGGTCAATTTTATGCATTCTGGCGTTCGTAGATACAAGAAAACTGTTAAAATTCTTCAGAAACGTCACTTTTGAAGTGTTTTCTTGTACTTTTAAGCCAATCAGATACCCTACGGACTCGGAAAGTGCAACGAAACCATCAAAATTTAGCTAGAAACTGTATTTTTGTCGATTTTTATTGAATTTGAACTATATTTCAACGTTTTTTGATGGTTCTGAGCCACCAAACACACTTAAAGCATGCAGAATCGACTCAGAATAGGAAAAGGAGACGTTTAGGTCACTTTTATGCATTCTGGCGTTCGTAGATACAAGAAAACTGTTAAAATTCTTCAGAAACGTCACTTTTGAAGTGTTTTCTTGTACTTTTAAGCCAATCAGATACCCTACGGGCTCGGAAAGTGCAACGAAACCATCAAATTTTAGCTAGAAACTGTATTTTTGTCGATTTTTATTGAATTTGAACTATATTTCAACGTTTTTTGATGGTTCTGAGCCACCAAACACACTTAAAGCATGCAGAATCGACTCAGAATAGGAAAAGGAGACGTTTAGGTCAATTTTATGCATTCTGGCGTTCGTAGATACAAGAAAACTGTTAAAATTCTTCAGAAACGTCACTTTTGAAGTGTTTTCTTGTACTTTTAGGCCAATCAGATACCCAACGGGCTCGGAAAGTGCAACGAAACCATCAAATTTTAGCTAGAAACTGTATTTTTGTCGATTTTTATTGAATTTGAACTATATGTCAACGTTTTTTGATGGTTCTGAGCCACCAAACACACTTAAAGCATGCAGAATCGACTCAGAATAGGAAAAGGAGACGTTTAGGTCAATTTTATGCATTCTGGCGTTCGTAGATACAAGAAAACTGTTAAAATTCTTCAGAAACGTCACTCTTGAAGTGTTTTCTTGTACTTTTAAGCCAATCAGATACCCAACGGGCTCGGAAAGTGCAACGAAACCATCAAATTTTAGCTAGAAACTGTATTTTTGTCGATTTTTATTGAATTTGAACTATATTTCAACGTTTTTTGATGGTTCTGAGCCACCAAACACACTTAAAGCATGCAGAATCGACTCAGAATAGGAAAAGGAGACGTTTAGGTCAATTTTATGCATTCTGGTGTTCGTAGATACAAGAAAACTGTTAAAATTCTTCAGAAACGTCACTTTTGAAGTGTTTTCTTGTACTTTTAAGCCAATCAGATACCCTACGGGCTCGGAAAGTGCAACGAAACCATCAAATTTTAGCTAGAAACTGTATTTTTGTCGAGTTTTATTGAATTTGAACTATATTTCAACGTTTTTTGATGGTTCTGAGCCACCAAACACACTTAAAGCATGCAGAATCGACTCAGAATAGGAAAAGGAGACGTTTAGGTCAATTTTATGCATTCTGGCGTTCGTAGATACAAGAAAACTGTTAAAATTCTTCAGAAACGTCACTTTTGAAGTGTTTTCTTGTACTTTTAAGCCAATCAGATACCCTACGGGCTCGGAAAGTGCAACGAAACCATCAAATTTTAGCTAGAAACTGTATTTTTGTCGATTTTTATTGAATTTGAACTATATTTCAACGTTTTTTGATGGTTCTGAGCCACCAAACACACTTAAAGCATGCAGAATCGACTCAGAATAGGAAAAGGAGACGTTTAGGTCAATTTTATGCATTCTGGCGTTCGTAGATACAAGAAAACTGTTAAAATTCTTCAGAAACGTCACTTTTGAAGTGTTTTCTTGTACTTTTAAGCCAATCAGATACACAACGGGCTCGGAAAGTGCAACGAAACCATCAAATTTTAGCTAGAAACTGTATTTTTGTCGATTTTTATTGAATTTGAACTATATTTCAACGTTTTTTGATGGTTCTGAGCCACCAAACACACTTAAAGCATGCAGAATCGACTCAGAAAAGGAAAAGGAGACGTTTAGGTCAATTTTATGCATTCTGGCGTTCGTAGATACAAGAAAACAGTTAAAATTCTTCAGAAACGTCACTTTTGAAGTGTTTTCTTGTACTTTTAAGCCAATCAGACACCCTACGGGCTCGGAAAGTGCAACGAAACCATCAAATTTTAGCTAGAAACTGTATTTTTGTCGATTTTTATTGAATTTGAACTATATTTCAACGTTTTTTGATGGTTCTGAGCCACCAAACACACTTAAAGCATGCAGAATCGACTAAGAATAGGAAAAGGAGACGTTTAGGTCAATTTTATGCATTCTGGCGTTCGTAGATACAAGAAAACTGTTAAAATTCTTCAGAAACGTCACTTTTGAAGTGTTTTCTTGTACTTTTAAGCCAATCAGATACCCAACGGGCTCGGAAAGTGCAACGAAACCATCAAATTTTAGCTAGAAACTGTATTTTTGTCGATTTTTATTGAATTTGAACTATATTTCAATGTTTTTTGATGGTTCTGAGCCACCAAACACACTTAAAGCATGCAGAATCGACTCAGAATAGGAAAAGGAGACGTTTAGGTCAATTTTATGCATTCTGGCGTTCGTAGATACAAGAAAACTTTTAAAATTCTTCAGAAACGTCACTTTTGAAGTGTTTTCTTGTACTTTTAAGCCAATCAGATACCCGACGGGCTCGGAAAGTGCAACGAAACCATCAAATTTTAGCTAGAAACTGTATTTTTGTCGATTTTTATTGAATTTGAACTATATTTCAACGTTTTTTGATGGTTCTGAGCCACCAAACACACTTAAAGCATGCAGAATCGACTCAGAATAGGAAAAGGAGACGTTTAGATCAATTTTATGCATTCTGGCGTTCGTAGATACAAGAAAACTGTTAAAATTCTTCAGAAACGTCACTTTTGAAGTGTTTTCTTGTACTTTTAAGCCAATCAGATACCCTACGGGCTCGGAAAGTGCAACGAAACCATCAAATTTTAGCTAGAAACTGTATTTTTGTCGATTTTTATTGAATTTGAACTATATTTCAACGTTTTTTGATGGTTCTGAGCCACCAAACACACTTAAAACATGCAGAATCGACTCAGAATAGGAAAAGGAGACGTTTAGATCAATATTATGCATTCTGGCGTTCGTAGATACAAGAAAACTGTTAAAATTCTTCAGAAACGTCACTTTTGAAGTGTTTTCTTGTACTTTTAAGCCAATCAGATACCCTACGGGCTCGGAAAGTGCAACGAAACCATCAAATTTTAGCTAGAAACTGTATTTTTGTCGATTTTTATTGAATTTGAACTATATTTCAACGTTTTTTGATGGTTCTGAGCCACCAAACACACTTAAAGCATGCAGAATCGACTCAGAATAGGAAAAGGAGACGTTTAGGTCAATTTTATGCATTCTGGCGTTCGTAGATACAAGAAAACTGTTAAAATTCTTCAGAAACGTCACTTTTGAAGTGTTTTCTTGTACTTTTAAGCCAATCAGATACCCAACGGGCTCGGAAAGTGCAACGAAACCATCAAATTTTAGCTAGAAACTGTATTTTTGTCGATTTTTATTGAATTTGAACTATCTTTCAACGTTTTTTGATGGTTCTGAGCCACCAAACACACTTAAAGCATGCAGAATCGACTCAGAATAGGAAAAGGAGACGTTTAGGTCAATTTTATGCATTCTGGCGTTCGTAGATACAAGAAAACTGTTAAAATTCTTCAGAAACGTCACTTTTGAAGT